>NC_054595.1:11985245-12140245 GCF_004785595.1 Juglans microcarpa x Juglans regia | reverse complement strand
TGTATTTCCATAAGACAAATTCTCATGATTTCGAAGCCCTGGATGGTAGTAATTTGGCATAGGATTACCACGATAGTTGTAGTTCCGATTGTTGATGTATTTCACTTGTTCTTGACTCGCTTCATTACTTGGAACTGTCATACTTGTAGCTGCAACATATTCTGCACTTTGTGGTATCCTTTGGGTTGTCAAAGCTGAAATCTGATGGGATAGAGTAGCAACTTGAGCTGAAAGGGCTGCTAACGGCTCCAATTCACGAATCCCAGCAACTTTCTTAGCTATAGTTCTTTCAGTTGGCCATTGATAGTTGTTTGAGGCCATCTCTTCCAAAAGATAGGTAGCACCCTTAGCTGTTTTTGACATCAAAGTTCCACCAGCAGCAGCATCAACTATGGTCTGAGTTTGTCCATTTAACCCTTTATAGAACATATGAACTTGCAACCAATCTGGCAATCCATGTTGAGGGTAGTGTCGAATCAAATCTTTATAACTTTCCCATGCTTCATAGAGTGACTCAAAATCATTTTACTTGAATTGACTAATCTCACTCCTGAGTTGGCTGTTTTTGCAGGTGGAAAGAATTTAGCAAGAAACTTTTCAACCATGTCCTGCCAACTAGTGATGCTTCCCGGTTGTAGAGATTATAGCCAACCTCTTGCCTTATCCCTCAAAGAAAAAGGAAACAATCTCAGTCTAATGGTGTCTTCAATAACACCATTGATCTTTACAGTATCACAAATCTCCAAGAACATCACCAAATGAATATTGGGATCATCAAGTGGTAATCCGCTAAATGGGCTTGTTGCACCATGCTGATCAAGGCCGGTTTGAGCTCAAAATTATTGGCATTAATGGTTTGGTGTCTTATACCCAAGTAGTTGTCATTCACAACTGGCCGCACATAATCCTTCAAGGTGCGTGGCGGTGCATCATGTTATCTGTCAGCCACGGCTAGTACTTTCTTCTTTCTTTGTGATCTAAGAGTTCTTTTAATCTTCGGATCAAAATGAGTAATGTCACGAGTTCTAGTATGGCGCATCCAACGTCAAAAACACGCCTAGAGAGAAAATAAAATAAAATAAAATAAAATAAAATTCTAAATTAAAACTAAGATTACTTTGTATCAATATTGGCAAAAATAAAAAGAAATCAATCCCCGGCAACGGCGCCAAAAACTTGATCGGTGCAAAACTGCAAGTGCACAGTATCGTAGTTTTATAGTAAAGTGATGAGAAGAGTATCGTCCTCAAGAATTGGTAACTTACTTTTGACAAATACCGAAATTATACTAATCTTGAATTTATTTAGAAAAGTCACTAAGATTTTTGTAATTGCAAATTAAAATAAAATTAATTCAAAGAAAATACTCAAAGCAAAGGAAAACTATTGTTCAAAGATCAACTCAATGAGAAAGAAAACTTCTAGAAAATCGATTTCACCTAATTCCTCACTATGCTTTACTCATCGAACTAATTGAATTTAATTCTCTCTATTTGTTAGCAAATCTTCACAAACATCCAAAAGCCTCTTTCGATAGTCAATTGAAAATGATTCTTGTTCATCATTTTACACAAAAGTATGCAAATTAATAAATGAAGAAAGCAATAAGATCTATGATTTTAATACTACATAGGTTCATCTAAGTCTTTCGATCTCTATATTTACCTATGCCGAAATATCCAAGATCTATCCTATAATTTCCTCTTTCGACAGCAAATCACATGATTAAAATCATCTAATTAATAGCCAGTTAATTAGAAGCAATAAACTCAGAATAAATTAGACAAACATAGAAGAAAATTACTTCAAATTAGAATAGAAAAGCAAGCACAGTTCGGAACTAGATTACATCATTTTCCTATAATAAAGAAATTTAGTTCGTGCTAAAAATTAAATTCAACATAAACGAATTCACCATAATTTTTCTGAGAGAAGAATAGAAGAAAATGAACATTAAAAATGCTCATCGCAGTCCTCAACATCATCACTCGCAAGCCGCAGCACTCTCCAAGTCGCAGCTTCTCGTCTTTCAACTTTTCTGCTCTGTATAAGTCGCAGCGTCTTCTTTTTAACTTTTCTTCTCTCTCTTCTTTCTTTTTTTCATTCCTTCGTCCGTTCCTCTCTTTTCTTCTTTTTCGTTACTCTTTTGAAAGTCAAATTTAAAAGCCCCCAAGACCCACTCTCCAGCTTCTCAGCAAATCCAATTCAAAAACCAAATTTGAATTCAAATTTCGTGCGTTACGTCCGCATGCCAAAAACTGCTTTTTCCTTTTTGTGCATGTGTCAAACGCAAAGATCATACTAGCTCACGCAAGCCACAAAATAATTGCCCCTATTGCATGCATTTTTCTCTTTTATTCAGCAGCTTCTATATTCAAATAATGTCTTCATTTAAATGAGAGAGTTCCTAGATGATAGGCTTGTAAAATTGGGTCTTCATTTTTTTCAAATCTGAAATAAAATTTAAATAACAACTATGAAGCCAAAAATCAACAAAAATAAATAAATTTAGACTAAAGTTAAAGTTAAGAGGTGATAAAATATACTAAATTATGCAAGTAATCATGGGTCTCATCAATGATTAGTTTGAGATGAGTTGAGTTTAGTTCAACAACCAAACACAACCTTAGTACTAGTCCAATCGCTTTCCCAATAATGTCTTTTTAGACTGGATCATTCATGGTTATAGACAACATGCCAAACTAACAAATACTAAAACCTTAACCTCGTGACACACTTAAAAGTCTTCTAAGGGCATAAATAAATTAAGGTCGTCAATAATGATCTGTTGGACTTACATGGTGAGGAAGCAGTGATCCATTCACTTACCTGTTGGTCATAAGAACACATGTAGTATGAAATGCATGCTACGGTGGAGTTCTCTTTCCAAAAAAAAGTGTATGTCTAATCTCAATATACTGTACAGATCCTAGTCTAGTCGCTATCTCAGTACCTAACCAGAGTTGCTCTATTTGCTCCCTATTAAGAGTGCCAAAGAGGATCTCGCATCTAACTAAACCACATGCTACATAGATTGTGAGCTATCCATATACAGTCTTAACAAATAACAAAGCTATCATCTTAGCCTAGCTGAGGCAACGTACATATATATTTGTATCAACCATTTCAATATGCTACATAAGTATTAAGAGACACAATGCCTCATCTCTGCTTTCTACCTAAGCGCCAAAGGCGATCGCTTGTGTGAGTGAGCCGATCTAAACTTGATGACATACATTTTCACCATAAACCCTAAATTCATGGTGAATGTGTGTTCACTAAATGCTCCTTGGCAGGCCACATTTTCATAGAACACATCACTATCATGTGTAAGATGAACAATACTATGAGGGAGAGAAATGACATGGTCAACTACAAATGATTAAATCACAACTCTCAAGTGGTGTTTTAGGACCATTTCTCTCCATGCATAATCCCATGTGTAGTAACATTCCAAAAAATATGCGCCTATCAAGAGATTATACTTTTATATATATAAACAGTCTTTGCACAACCATGATGTTAGGAATTCATAGCAAATCTTACTTATGGTCAAATTCCAATATAAACCTTAGATTCTAGTCAGTAAATTCAACTGCGACTTTTAAGAATCTACAAGGTGACCACAAATACTCTTCAGCAAACTTAATTTAAGACTTCAAGATTTCATATAAATCTCTTGTACTCAACAACAACATGTGAGATAACCAACATTTATTTTCAATTAAGGGTAAAGCAATTAGAGCCTTATAACACCCCACTCCCCAATAAAGTCATTTTTAGAATCTTCGGGGAATTGGTGTGCTACTAAACTTAAATTTAAAATCTTTTCTTCTAACAAAGCGTCAGATACGAAAGATTTCATAAATAAATAAATCAATATTTATTAAATACTTAAAATCCAAAAGAGAGTCTATGGAAGCACTTATTTAAAATCAATAAAGTCTTATGTGCTTATAAAAAAATAACTTATTAACTAGAAATCATAAAACAGAGCATAACATAAACAGTCTAGGCCTCTGACTTGCCTCCCTGGACTAAGTCCTGTCTAGCAGTCTCATCCTCATAAAAATCATCACATGGGGTGGTTAAGACATAAAAACATACAAAAATTAGTCGAATAGTCAATAAACAACACATCATAGAGTAAACATAATAAACATAGGATTTCTTGAAAAATATGTAGACTCATAAATACAAACGTAAATAACATAAACATGAACTTGTCTTTCACTTGTCATAAGCCAATATCCATTGTTGACCCCTGTGAGTTGGGGTTAGCGAATCTATGTAGATTCTGATTCTGTCCGTGGCCGCGCGTTGTGGAATCCATACATAAGGAAGACACACTGGGTGCACTACCAACATGTACAACCTGGCAATGCAATATGCCCATAACATACGGTACCGTCTTCATATCATAACATAAACCGTTATATATCGTATAATTTATACTTCATCATAATCATACTTGCATACTTGTTATATAATAGATTTTAAAATGAAATCGCATTCTTTCATAAAATGTCGTGATACATGTTTCTTTCATAATTTATTCTTCACGTAAAATCATGAATTTTCATAATTTTATCATGACTTGGGTATGCAAAAATGGGTTTCCAATAGAGGCGTACATGCAAATATTTTTATAAAATACTTGTTGTTTACCATACATACATGTAAGGGTACGATATGTTACTTACCTCATAGCGCTAATCTAATATTTCTGGGGCATGACTAATTTCCTATAAAATACATATAACTTACATAAATTTCTAATTTAATACGTACTTCATATTTAAAACATAAAATTCTAAATTAATTTATATTTCCATAAAGCTTAAAATCTTTGAAACTCTAAAACAAATATTATTACTCAAATATTTTGCTTTTCACATAATTCCTCCAAATAATATTACACGATTAATCCTAAAATTCTATTAATACAGAACTTGATCTTATTATATTATCCATGAAACCGCATGTTCTTGAGCCCAAAATACACACCTTAAATCTATAACATGCCATCTACATCCTACAACCGATTCACTCAACCATATGTGACTAAAAGATGGGGCATATAAGTAATTTGGCTTAAAGGTCTTGAATGATCTATATATACCGAGAGGCTAGAGAGAGAGAGAGAGAGAGAGAGAGAGGGCCCTACCGAGGGACTAAAGAGAGCAAAGAGGGGAAGAGAGATTTAACATCGGGTGTGTTGGAAGTATTTTCAAAATAATATATATAATATTTATTATTAATAATATTTTGGGAATTTATTTTTGGAAGTTATGAATTATTTTGGAAATAGAGAAATTAAGAAAAGTTTATAAGCTATTGCATATGGTTATAATAAATTGGGTTCTTATGTATAAAACAAGTCATTCTCTAGCTTTGTGGTATTGATGGATTTGGTTAATCTAAAGGATTGGGGTTCGAATCACCCTCATGACCAAGTGGGGTTTTTATTGATTGATTTATGGAGAGCAACACCCAGATCATGGGTGTGCAGCCTAGCACCAGAGCGCTAGGCGTGTAAAGTCACAACACTTGGGGATCGAACCCGTGTGAGGCGGATGGTAAAGAGGCAACGTGACCGTTGGACTGGGTCCAACAATTGTGTCACTTGGTAACAGACAGGATAAATATACCTATTTGTATCAGATTACAGAAAAATGAAAAGTCACAGCTTTTCATTCACATTCTTTGGCCCTCTATAAATAGACCCGCTGGCTTACGAATTTAATATAGTTTTATAGAATCATAGAGTTCAAGAAGGTAATTTCGAAATCCTCTCTGTCCCAAAAGTTTTCATTTCTTCAAAACTTGTTATAGGATCTGTTCATTTGGCTGAGAACATATTTCTAATCTCTTGGTTGAATAGCAAAATCTGAGGGTATTTGGGGTCTAATTTCTCGTGTGCATAACAATGTTAGACAAACAGACTTGTTTTGAGTTTCATTGTATCGTGGAGGTAAATTCACTTGTAACCCGCATGCATACCATTATTGGTGGGGGCGAATATTGTCTTAAGGAAAGCAACATTGTAACACGCCTTGAAGCAAACTTTTCTCTCACTATTTTATGTTTTGCAGCCCCTTTTGTTCCAATAGGGAGGAGTAGAGAGAGACTACTGAAAGACACATTGGGGTTGGGCGGTGCAATCGTGGTGAGAGGAGGAGGAGTAAGTCTGAGCGGTGGTGCTCAACGGGAAGACACGACTTGTTGTCACTATCTGTGGCTGAGGAAGGAGGCGTGGATGAGCTGCTGGACATGGGTTGTCCGTGGCTTATAGTGGGCTCGGGTGGAGCTAGGTGGTTCGTTGATGGCTCAAGATTGGAGAAACCAGTGCTCTGTTTTTGGGTGTGAAGAACAAAGGCTTGTGCATCTGGCTTGTTGGCTCTCCAAGGTGTAGCGATGTGGCATCTTTAGCTAGCCAACGTGTTGGTTAGGGTTCACGGTGCGGCTTCGAGGCTGAGCTACGGTGAGTGTTGGTTGTGTGTGGAGGAGGTGGCTAAAATCGAGGATCTCATAGTGAAGGACTTGCGGGGTGGGGCATGAGTTGGTTTGAGGGAAGGAGGTGGTAGCCACTGAGTGGAGGCCGTGAGTTGTGAGGAAGAAAATGATGGTGGGTGGTTTCCAGCATGCTTGGTGGCTGGGTTGTGGCTGTAATGTGAGTAATGTGAGGTGCGGCAACTTTAGGTTTCGTAGTGATTTTCAAAATAGAATAGGGACTTTATATTATTAAGTATAAGACTTTTAATCTGAAGATAGTTGTGGAATTGTAACTCTATTTAGAGAGCTCTATTGAGTGAATTCTAGTTGAAGTTTGAGACGTGCATGGTTGGAGTTTATAGAAGGCAATTGGTTTGGAATTTTATTATGAAGAGGAAGGTAGAATGGTAACTGTGTTTGGACTTGAACACTTTCATGGGCTTGGAGTTTATACTAAACCGAGCCTTAATTCTCAAAGTCCAAAATAAACATAACTTGTCCAATAAATTTTTTATGGGCTTTTAGACAATTTCTTGACCTATTACTAATTAATTAGAGTCCATTTGGTCTATCAAATGGGCTTTAACTCATTTATTGAGCCAAATGAAAATTTCATACTTCGTTTGAATAAATTCTAGGCCCAAGGCCTATCTAAAATAATCCAATACCCTTAATTGGGCTTCCATAATTATTAGCCTTATGAAATTATCCATAATTCATCCCTAATAATATTGGATCGGGTCATTACAATCTCTCATCCTTATAAAAATTCCGTCCTCGAAATTTGTTAGACCTCAACAACTTACATACTTATTCACCACATTCTTTTAATGTCTTTATTCTAGATTTTTGATTAATTTGTCGAACCTATTGTTTCCAAACTTTTAGTCATTCAATATTTATTCTTAGACCTCGCTTATTCTCCTAAAAATGTAAATCTCGATATGGGTTTGATTACAAGCCTAATAATAATTTCACTAGACGATTATCTTAACTCCGCATAAAAGTAATTAAATTCTCCACATAAAACAATAAATAAAAACTCTCCATATGCAATATGAGAAATTCTATTTGCAGTCCCCACTTAGGGATTGTATGTGCATGCCCTTTATTAAATGAGAAAAAGCATCATTTTAGAAGGGATAATTTTGTAATTTTAATAAATGTTAAAAATAAAATTGTCTAGGCTTGCATTGCAATCCCCAAATGACATAGTACCCTGGATAGTGCTTTGGCGGTTTCGAGCTCACAGGGGACACTCCATTTGGTGATGGTGGTCTCAAGCTCGAAGGACTTCGTTTCAGTGAAGTGTTTCGTTTCATCTATGCATTTTCTCAATTCATTATGAAACGACAGTGTTTTTACAATTACTGAAATGATGTGTTTTAGTCGTGGATGGGTAGTCCTCATTATGGGGCTACATACATAATTTTTCTATATAGAATCTCATCTCATCATATATAGAAAACCAAGCAGGGGAAATCACTTTACCGTTTGACTCGAAGAATCACTCACACCCAACCAACATGCAAGCTGATTCGCCTGTTTCAAATCATCCAACACACACTAAAGTATTCATGTTGCACTGGGGACACATATACTTGGCCAACCAACTCGAAGACACCACACATGATATGCCCAGGGAATCTTTTGACTCGTCTATCTAGTGAGGCCAATACGAAAGTGTTCCATCCGTATCATTCACAAGGACCCTTACTCATTCGTATGAAGCTCGTGACAACGTGTCGTAGGAATGGCCTGGGGACTCCTTAACCCATCCATGATGTTTGACACATGGCAAGACTCATGCATCTGAAATAACCGCATCACCAAATCTGAATCTTTCAAACTCAATATCTCAAAATCATAATGTAAAGATATTCGTAAACATAATGAGGAAGATATTCATTATTTCATGAGAAGAAAGGGGATGATTACAAAATATACAATGCTAGATCTCACAACATACCCACAACATTTACTCCACATTTTCTAATACTGTCTCAGAAGCCAACCTACCTCACAATATATTAAAAAAAATACTTTAGTGGTGCTGACACTACTTTTCCCGTTGCTCTCTTGAAGTCACTTGCTTTTTTGAAGACTCCGACTCAAAAGAACTCCAACACTTACGATCTCAAAAGTGAGATTTTGAATTTTACCTTAAGCCATTTATAGGGAGGGATCCTTAGGTATCCTTCTAACGTCCTTTTGACTACTGATGTACCTGAATAAAAGCCCTTTAGCCTCAGTCATCCATCTGCAGGATGATAGAGACTGACGTGTACGTTCTTGCGGCTTGCCTTGCGTCCAATCCGTAGTCTCCTAACGAGTACTAGTCTCCCACGTGGAATTGGATCATACCTCTAAGATCAAACAATATGGCCTACTGGACTGCGATCTTTTCTGCAGAATTAATTCTGATGTGGCCTTTCAAGTAGAATGTGGGCTTCTGTGTTATTTCGGAAAGCTCATATATCCGCATGGGTTTTATCCTTGAGCATGCTCACCTTAGGTTCGTACCTCACCCTTTGCCCGAGCTACCAACGCCTTTTACACTAGTCTTCGCCTTTGTGCTTTCTCGCTGGCATAGGGTGAAAATTCCTTTGTTACACCCTATGTTGAGGTGTGTCTACCAAGCTTCCTTTGTAGTGTCACTCGTCCTTTCTTTGGTTTTAAAACAAAGGTGAGGATTCGAGGAATTGTACCCTCTATGCCTAGGATCCCAATCGTGTACACACCCTCTATGCGTGCATATCTATTCAGAGATATTCATGGAAGGAAGGCTTACGTCACTCTTCTTTTGAACAAGGTTCTCTCTTTGCCAATCACATTCGCGCTAAAACACAAAAAATCAATACCTCAAAAGTAATTTCACGTAAATCTAATTTTGTATTCTCTTAAATTTACTAAATATTCCGATTTCCTCTTTATCTTGATTTTTTTAAGGTTTGTTACTCAGAACCCTGGAATTTAATTTTTGTCGATGATAATTGTTGAATGTGTTGTGGGGAGAAGATGGGGGTCTTAGGCCCCGTTTCGGTGTTGAGCTGAGTTGAGCTCTTTATGAATTGTAGTGAGTTGAGATGATGGAGTGAGTTTTGTGGGGTCCACCTAAGATAAGTTTAGATGTGTTTAGATGTTAAGATGAGTTTAGATTTATTTATGAGAACTTAGAAAGGGTTGTGGGTCTCGCATGTAAAGATGTGTTGAGTTGAAAAAGATTGTGAGTCCCACTTGTAAAGAGGTTTTGAGTTGAGATGAGTTTAGTGATTTGAGAGTTGAGTATTTGGATGTCAGACTCAACTTAAAATTAGATTGAATTAAGTTGAACTGAATTCCAAACGGAGCCTTAGAATAACAAAAGCGAAAATACAAGATTCCAAACTCACAATTGTTATTTTTTTTGTGATCAAGAAAATATGAAACTCAATTGAACTAGGCCTCTTTATCCTAGTTTGTCTTTTTTCCTGCCCGATCTGGAATCCGAATGAACTGGTTCCAGTTACGGGTTTTAGCCAGGAACAAATCCAGGCCGGTACCCGGATAAAAAAATCCGAGTACACCCGGTACCCCTTTTTTTTCCCCCGGTTTGAATGTTTTGATTTTTTTTTTTTTTTTTTTTGTTCTTTTCTAGCTACTAAATGGACAGAAACTTAAAAGAAAAATACATATTATGTCCAATGAATCATCCATTTTATATTTTTTTTTCTCTTCTCCACGTGGCTTTTTATTGGTGGTCAAGAAACATGGACATGTAATTTGGCTCATTGCTTGTTTTCTTACTAATTTTCTTTTAAGCATTACATGCATTGTAATGGAACGAAGAGACGTGGGTACAACCTATAAAGGGATTTTATAAATACTATTTTGATGCATTTAAAGGATGAGATTTTACTTTTCAATGTGTTAATTAAAGATTGTAATTCAAGTATATTCTCCATAAAAACCTCCTTTTTTTTAACAATTTTAGAAGCAAAAAATAGTGTAAGTGAGATCATTATGTCCATCAATTGAAAGTTGAGTTATGTTTAACCTTACGTACTATTGGCAATATGTCACACTACTTCTCTGTTACTTTCAACCGAATGCATGCAATCATGTGAATTACTATATATATATATATGATATAGACATTAATATGAATTATCTCAAAGGAGAAATTTTTGTAAAAAAAAAAATCGGGTACAACCCGGAACTCGAATTCCTTTGGGTTCCGGCCCGAGTCATAACGGAGCTAACCCGGGTCAAGTTCCAACCCTAATTTGAAACCTGGGTTCCGGATCGGGTATTCCCGGGTACCCAATTTGGAACCTGGGTTAACAGTACTAAAGTGAACCACATGCTATGTTTATCAAAGAGAAAAAAACATAAGTGCATGTTGTATTTTCTTGACTAAGTTTGGTTAAACTGCCTTTATAACAGTTTAATATTATTCTTTTTTTAATATTATTTTTGTTTTGGGATTTAAAAAAGTTTTATTTTCTATGGAAATTTGAAAAAGTTATAATGATTAAATGAGATAAGATGATATGAGTTGAGAGAAATTGTGAAAACAAATGAGGTAAGTTTTCTTTTCATTTTCTTCCTTGCATAAACAATAACTTAAGTTGTTACTTGGGGCATTGACCATTCATATATTCACTAGACTCCCAAGTGAATGAAGTTTTTCTTTGGATGAATTTCTACAAAGAATGGTCTTCAAGGCAGTTTCCTTGCGGCTACTATATGGAGAACTATTAAATTATGTCTTACGTGGTAGGCTTGAAAAACTGAACTGACCAGTCGGTTTCGGCCCGAAATTGAACCGACCGGCTATTTATGTGTGTGGAATCGACCGAACCGACTGGTTTGGTTTTGGTCGGTTCAACGATTTGGACCATCGGTTTGGGCTTGTATTTTTTGACAATTTTCTTTTATCTATGTCTAGTTTATTTTGGGACCCCATTAAAGTCCTAATTTGATGTAGTGACATTTTAAATGTCATTTTTAATATTTAAGTTTCATTTTAATTTTTTAACTCTTTAATGTTAGGTTCACAAAAAAAAAAAAAAATAGAAACAATAAATACATACTAGATAACTAAAAAAAAAAAAAACAAGTAAAAACAACTCCATCAAACAAATATTACTAAATAAAAGTTTTACTACTACAAAACATAAGATGAATAAATATTCTTGATTATTCATTCACTCTTGATGCTTCAATTTTCAAGGGTTGTGACATTTGATTGTGTACCCAACTCTATACAGAAACATAGATAAGAAGAAAATATCAAATATTAGTGAATTTGATAGATGAAAAATATTAAAATTAATTTATAAAAGGAAATGAATATTAAATAAATATCAAAACATTACCCAATTCCACCAAAAACCCTCCACATTATCAATGAATTCTTAAATATCAATTGGCGTTGAAGGGTGTTTACTTTTAGCACAAAAAAGGGTCTCAATGGTTCTCAAAGCAAATGAACACCAAAAAGAATTAAGCACATAATCTCCCGTACTAAATACTGACTTGGATGCAAGTCAAAAGAGAGGGTCATGGCCTCACAATCATCTGATAAATACTTATTCATCTCTATTTTGGCAAGAATAGATCCCAAGGTGAATGATTCTTGACCCCACTCATTGTACCACCGTGTGTCTCAGCATCGTCGTTACCATCATCTATGATTTTAGATGTCGAATGGGGCTCATGCTCTTGGCTAGTTGTGGTAGAATCAAATGTCACATTATACTCTTCATACAAATCCATTAATAACTATCTCACAGTCAACCCCAACTTTTCAGCTTGAGTCTCATCATGAATTGTTTTCAAGTCAAAATTAAGATGACCTAACTTGCTACATGGATTAAGCAAAAGTGCAATCAACATCAACAAATTCAGCTTATCTAATGACCCTCGATATTTATCATATTTCCTTCTCATGCTTGTGGCCATGCTCATCAGATAATGATTATCACTTTGGCTCAGCATAATCAACTCTTTTTAGAATTGACAAATTTTCTTAAAATTGGTATTGGCCATGACATACAAAGACCTAGAAAATCTCATAGTCACATCATAAAACATATTTGAAAACCTGACAAACACTCACATTGTCTCCCACTCTAGGAGGCCCCGCGTGTCTATCAATAAAGTAAGAGAGGAAGTTGTAATCCTCACATTTCATTCGCCTAAAACCTTTCTCAAACTTTTCAGCTGCCTCTAACATCATGTATATTGAATTTCATCGAGTTGGTACATCAAGAGACAACATTTTCTTACAATAGATTTTTTTTTCACATTTTTTAAACTTATCTAATCTTGCAGGATATGAATGCACATATCTAATCATATTTAGAACCATTTTGATGACATTATTACAATTCCTCAAACTCTCATTCACAATAAGGTTCAAAATATGATCACAACATCTCATATGTATATATTTTCTCCCCAACACATTCCCTGCCAAAAATTGTCTCAAATACTCAATTGCAAGATCATTTGAGCTTGCATTTAAAAAAATACTATAAATATTCTCTCAATGCCTCAATCAATGAGACATGATTCAACATACCTCTCAATAGTCTTCCCTCGATGATTAGGAATTAAACAAAAATAAAGGATTTTTTTTTGTGCAATTTCCAATTCCTATCAATAAACTCTACGGTTAGATACATATATTAAGATTTTGTATTAATGGCCATTTATGGGTGGTCAATGAAATCCTCATGCCACCACCTTTAAACAACTTTATGAATTTTTTTTTCCAATGCAAAAAACTTCATACAATCTTTTGCAATAGTGACGGGACATGATACTTTAAACAAAGGCTTAAGAAACCAACACATCTTCTTAGACCTTTGCCCTTCAACAACTCTAAATGGCAACTTACCATCTTTGCAATCGCTAACCTCACAATCTATTCACTATACTTGTAGGTTACAAAGGTCCTCATCATACTACCAACACTATCTTCAACCCCCCTTCTCAGGTATTGCCTCACCCAAAATATTTTTTAGTACCTATCAAATGGTCCACATTTATAAAAATATTTTAGAAATGTTGGCAAATATTTTTTCATGGTTGAAGTCTCGTTCCTCTTGAGTGGCAAGCATACATCTAGCCACAATAATTATATTTAGCATTAGGCTCATTCACGTGACAACCCTCTACCTTCTTATAATGATCTTAAACAAATGACGAATCATTCTTCTTCCGTTTCTTAGGAAGTAGATGTAACACTATAGGTAGAGGCACTTGGGGGTTCTGATGTTTGGGTATATCTAAAATCATCTTCCAAATTTGTGGTCGGTTCATTTGAGTTAACATCAATTGAAATTGACGAATAATCCATCTAACATGCGAAATACAAAGATAATTACAAAACACAAAAACAAAACTGGAAATAAAACAAAATACTTGTCTCAAACACGAACATAAAAACCACAATTACACAGCAGCTAGTTTGCAACATGGCAAATATCACAAGTCTAAGGATGTGTTTGGATACACAAGTCATTTGAGTTTATCTCAGGTATGTTTGTACGGATGACTATGTTTAGCATCCAAGCACACTGAAGTTATTTCACTAGAAGTCATATGAGATTTCTCATCTTTTTTTTATCACTGTTCACCGAAAAGATCGAGGGCTTGTTTTGATACATAAATCATCTCATCTCATTTTATCATTACAACTTATTTAAATTTTCACACAAAATATAATAAACAATTTAACTTTTTCAAATCCCAAAATAATAATAATATTAAAAAATAATATTTTAACAAAATTTTATTCAACTCATCTAAAACCATCTTATCTCATCTTACTATCCAAATGAGATCCTTGATGCTCGGCAGATGAGAGAGAAGATTCTTTTCTCTCAACACCCACCCTCTCTCTCTATCCCGTGCCTTTTTTCTCTCAATCTCTTCGGTTTTACTTGTGTGCATACTCTCTTCTTCTCCCTTAGTGTGCAAAATTAAAGGAAAAAAAATCATATTCATATTAAAATTTGTCAAAATATTATTTTTGTTCTTTGTTTATTTTGATGGTCAAAATTGGAAAATACATCGTTTAAAAGGAAAATGAAAGGTGTAAATTTTGATAAATTAAATTAAATTTTAGTGTTAAATAGATGATGTTTCTGACAATAAATAAGTAGATGATGTTTATTAATATTAATAACAATAAAAATCATATCCCAATAATTATTGTTATTTTGGATATAATTATTGACATCAACTTAAAATAAATTGAGTTATGAAAATTAGGTTGCATAAATGAGAATGTTGAAATTCAAAATAGATAGTTGCTAATTTTTGGTAAATTCAAATTAAATAAGTTTGGGGACAAAAAATGTGAGGAATTAATTTTTAATTGCCTTGGGGGAGTTTCTGAAAATTATTTGTGTTTTATTAGGAAAATATCTAAATAAAATAAATATTTCATCACTACAATAACAAACCAATTATTAATAGGACACACTACTTTTTCAATTTTCCATAAAAAGTTAAACATATATCAACCTACTTTATACATTCAAGCACATCTCCACAAAACTCACTCAAACATCTTAACTCACTACTATTTACAGATCATCTGAAATCACCTCAATACCCAAACGCAACCTAAGACTCTAAAATCTAGATTCTAGTTCACTCATCTTTTCACAATTCACATCAAAACAATGTCACAACTAGGGGTGTAATCTGGTCGGTCTGGTCTGGTCCCGCGATGGACCAAATATTTTCAGTCCATTGCTGGACCGAACCGAATACCCATAGGGACCAGACCGGTCCGGTCCAATCGGTCCGACCTAATTTTTTTTTATTTTTTAAAATCAATTAATAAAAAAAATTTATTGAAAATACTAAATTAAATTAAGTGATTTATTAATGTGGATTATGTAACAAACTCAATAAAAAAATATTTTATATGATCAATGATAATAAATTAGATGAAAATTACATTACTAATTTATATAATTACTATATAATTAACTAATTGATATTATATATTAGTTAAATCATAGAATATTAACAAGTGTTAATAACATATTTAAAATTTTATATTGTTAATAGTGATAGGTTAGATGAAGATATATATAAAATATTGTTAAATTTATAGAATATTAATAAGTATTAATAACATATTTAAAATTTTATATTGTTAATTGTACAATTATTATATAAATAATTTTTTTTATTCAGTTGGTCCAGTCAGAGAAATCTCCACCCCAAGACCGGACCGAAGATCGAAATTTTCTTATTTATTGGACCGGACTGGACCATGCATTTTTTCGGTCTGGTCCGGTCTAGACCGAACCGGTCGGTTTCTCAAGTCCAGACCGACCGGATTACACCCCTAGTCACAACAAATCACAATAACATATTAAATGATTATTAAATTCTTTTCATACAAAAAAGTACACTAAACTAAACATATAGCTCACTCATAGTGAGAAATAAGCTCTCGATTCCTATTCATGACCCCAAACATTTGCTCTAAAAATTGCGAAATGCCTTTATATACACAAATAAATAAGTTAGACATCAAATAATAAGGAAAATATAGATTAAAATTATGAGAAATCGAGTTTGGCACTTATCGATTACTAGGAAACCGACAAGCGACAGGCGACAAGCGACGTTGACAATGAGATATGCGAGAGAGACTAAGACAGAGATGGCGTCAGGGCAAGCTAATCATAGGCGAACTGCCAGATCAAGCAGAGGGAGAGAGAGAGAGAGAGAGAGAGAGAGAGAGAGAGAGAGGTAAGGACTAAAGAAGATGAAAGGGAGAGCCCTAACCAAAATGACGTTGTTTGCCGTTTGGTTATTAAACCAAAGAGCGTAGTTTTTTTTATTATTTTTTTCTAACGCATACTAATAAAACGATACCGTTTAATTTAGTTAAATGATAGCATTTTATATAAAAATAAAATAATATAGATATATAATGGGCCAGTTCACCGGTTTAAACATGGTTCAAACCGGAACTAAACTGACCGACGTTGATTTTCACTATTTTGGACCACTGACCGACCTGTTTTCCATCCGTTTCGGCCGGGTCCAGCATCGACCAGCTGATTCTATCGAATACTATTACCCCAATTATGTGGTGTATTTGGCTTAAATGGAATAATAAGAGCTTTGAAGATAGGAGCGTGACTTAGAAATCTCTTTTTAAACACTTCATTTCTTTAGTTTTCTGTTATTGTAGTAAATGAAACTAGTGTCCATGACTTTCTTGTATCATTTGCTAGTTCCTAAAATGAGAACCCCTATTCTTATGTTTCAATAATTTTATTTTACCCATAATTTTTTTTTTTAGATTTGTTCTTTACATAAAGTGGTAAAGTTTGGCGGAGTGACTTGCATGTTTGGAGGGTGCATTCTGTTAAGCTGTCAACTTGCTACGTGTGCAACAGTGGATATGGAAGTGGACGATGGAAATGAGAGAAAAGAAACTTCTGCTGAAGGGGAACCAAGTACACTTAGAGTTGAAACAGATCAAGAACCTTACGAGGGTATGCCTTTTGAATCAGAAGAAGCTGCTAGAGCATTCTATGATGAGTATGCAAAACGGGTAGGATTTGTAACCCGTGTATTGTCATCCAGAAAGTCTGAGCGTGATAGGTCAATTATCTCCCGTGGACTTGGATGCAGTGGGCGTTCGGTTAATCGAAAGCGAGGTGGGCAGCAGGAAGTTTGCACAGCAACGATTTTGTTGAAGAGAGAGAAGCCTGGGAGATGGGTGGTTAGGAAATTTGTGAGGGACCATAATCATCCGTTGGTGGGTCAATTTCGAAAGACTCGTCGAACATTTGTAAGCTTGTTTTGCTTTGAGCAATCCCTTGTAAGTTCTTTATATATTTTGTTTATATGGTTCTTTTTGACCTTATATGAACTTCAATGTGATTTTGATGGATACCATGATATAGACCTTTTTTTATTAGTAAAAATAGATTTTATTCATTAAAATAGGCAAATCCCTGTGACATGGAGACTTTGTCATTGGTTTTGCCTCTGAAGAGGTTCTTGTTCTATTCAGGGGAGCCATTCTTCCTCAGTGATTTCTTTGGTATCTTGTTTTTCTTCTTCTAAAAAGATACCTTTTTTGTTGAGGTATATGCTTATTTATCTCTTGCTTGATTTCTCTTCCAACATGAGATAATTCTTCAGTATCCAGAGTCGTTTCTTTTTTCTGCTGATAGTAAATCTGCCCTCCCTGCTCAATCTAGGGCTGACAGCCATTGAGCTGGCTGGCATATACATCTATGTCTAAGGTGAAAATCTTCCAGAGAAAGTAGACATCTTCAGCATGCTCTATACATGTCGGAGTCTCTCTTCCTTAAAAAACTCATATTAGCTTATCTCCCTTTCTCTCTTCTTTCTTTTAATGTGACTAATTTTTCCTGCCCCTCTCTCCTTTTCTCTTATGGTCTTACCATTGTCCTAGCAAGACTGACCTGGAAATAACTAAGTCAAAGATACCAACCTAGCCTTTACCTTTATATTGCTTGATGCATTTTGTTCATGTTACTTTGGAAAATCTAAAGAGATGTCTGGCAATGATCTTTTAGAAGTTCTAAGAAGCTCTGTAATTTGTATTTTCAGCCTTGTACATTTCAAAGTAAAATCAATTTCTTGTCCTATCCTTTTTCGTTACATGTATAAGAAGATTTTGCTGAGCTTCTGTCCCTCCTAAGATGGTTTCGAAAGAAATGTAGATTTCCCTTGTTAATGACAATGACATATTTGGCCATTCCATTAGGTTCATACCATTTTAAGATATAGGCAAGAAGATATTTATTGAAACCCCTCAAAAAGAAGGGAAGAAAAATGTAAATTAAATTGATACGTTTTTCAATCACCTGCTTGGTGCTAGGACTTGTACCCTTTTCTTGTTCCTGTTCAATAATCTGTGCTGTTTTTCGTAAGTTAAACTGGCTAAAAATTAGAAGGTGATCTTCTTGTGCACTGATGTGCTCAATTCATTTATTCTACTTTATCCACTTAATCTGTCTTTTTTTTGTAAATCTATTTTTAAGGATGAGAAGGATAAGAAAATTCTGGAATTAACGGCAGAACTGCGGGTTAAGAAGCGGTTAAGTGCAGCATATCGAGAACAGCTACTTGCTTTTATGAAGGATATTGAAGGCCATAATGAACACCTATCAACAAAAGTTCAATTAGTTTTGGACAATCTAAGTGAGTTTGAAGCTAAAAAGAAAGAGGTTTCAGACCATAGATAACTACAGAGTATAGAGTGAGTACCATCTCTTTAAATTGTTATGTTTGTTTGTTTTCATTTATTTGGTAGTCTCATTTTGGTTTACTTGAGGATTCTGTTTTCCAAAATTTGAAATTGTGCACTTAGAGCGTTGGCATTGGCTTCATCAAAAGTCTAGCCAAATGCAAAATTTGATGAATTTTATCAAAATAGGGCTGCATTGGATTAGTCAAAGATATAAGTATGGAACTCTGAGCTACAGTAAATGGATAGGTTTCTTCAAATTTGAAGGGCTACTATTCCCTCATCAAATCTATTTTTTATTCACTTTTAATCTCCAAAAGTCTTTTTTATTCACGTTTAATCTCCAACCGTCTTGTAATAATAATGTAAGAATCAAATTAAATTATTAATTAACATATGATTAATGTAATTGTAAAATATGAAAAAAAATAAAAATAGTTTTATTAAAAAAATAATATTATATTATTATTTTGATGAATTCAATAGCTAATTCAATGTGGAGTCATGGCTAGGAAAGTTTTAGATTTATAGAAATCATGTACTTTTCATCAAATTTTAGAGATAACTTTGATGAAGCCAATGCCAATGCTCTAAGGCCTCGTTTGGATAGCTATTTCAACCTGTCTCATCTCATCTCTCCCATCTCCTTCCCAAACATCACTCAAACACAAATACTTTTCAATTTTAAATCTTCAACTTTTTCATCTAATCATTACCTAATCATTACAACTTTCCCAAACTTCAAAATAAAACACAAAAAACAATTTAAAATTTTCAAATCCCAAAACAAAAATAATATTAGGAAATTATATTCTAATAATATTTTAACTTTATAATTCTTTATTGATTTTTTTTTCTCTTATTTCCCAAAACCCAATAAACATCTTAACTCAAACCATTTCACTACTATTCACATATTTCTCATCTCATCTCAACATCCAAACGGGACCTAAATCTTTGAATAATTCATTCATGGAAATTGACTATTTTTTTTATTTTTGTGGTCAACCTGCCACATTATCTTTCTTTCTTAGATATTGGTGTCAGCTGATTTATATTTTTTATTAATTTATATTTCATCCTATAATATATAATTAACTATAAAAGTGGTTGGGTTTCTAGCTGGAATGGTTCAGTGGATAATGTAATCATTACCACCCCTAGATTCTCTATCAATATAAATGGGGAGCTCAATGGATATTTCTCAGGAAGGAGGGGTCTTCGTTAAGGGGACCTCTTTCCCCTATATTTTTTCCTTATAACAAAAATTTATTTTCCTGTTCATGGAGACTTTCTTGGGTTTGTTGGATGCCAAAATTCTGGAAGGGAAATTTTAATAGCATTCATGGTGTAAGATAGATTTCCCACCTTTGCTTTGCCGACGATCTCCCCGTCTTTTGCAAAGAAGACAGATGTTCAGTGCAAGGATTGCCTGATCAATTTTGAGGAGTTCTCTGGTCTTTCTCCCGACCTGAGAAAGAGCAGTTTATTAATTGTGGTGTTGACAGCAATACTAAGGATCTCTTCCCATGAGGTTGTGTAGAAACTATTGGACACAAAGCACTAATACAGACGGAGTTGACTCACTGTGCTATGTGATGCTGGAATGTTTGGCTTATTAGGAAAAAGTACGTTTTTAAGGGATTGTTGCCAAAATAAGGATGTTTAGGTGGATATCATGGTGAATAAGATGAGGAATACATCTGATCAAAGGTAGATATAACTCCTGTTGATGAAGAGACGAGGGAGATGGTTTGGGCATGTGCAATGGATGATGATTAACATGCTGCTGAAAAAAAAAGTGATTCAATTCATGCTGGCAAAGTCAAAAGAAGTAAATTGAGGCCTAAAACAAAAGGGGTAGAAGTTTTGAGGAAACAAAGAATATGCTTTTGGATAGAATGGCAGAAAACAATATTTATGCCTGGCCTCAATTATTGACAAGAATTGATATAGCCAATCCTAATTTATTTTGGATTAAAGTTTAGTTGAGTACAAGCCTAAGCATGTGGAAATCTGATGGAAATTGAATGACTACAGTCTTTACATGGGAATGTCACTGCATCGTTTCACCACCTTTGTTTGTAAGGATGGCTGCTGATTCTTATGATTGATTTTGACCAGATATATTGCTATTGAGATGGTGGTGGGAAGTTCTGTTCACATAAGAGCTCAAAGTTGCCAAACTCTTTACTTCATTTCAGCACTCAAAATAAATACTCCAAGCTATGCTCTACTATGTTGAGGTAGTTAATTTTGAACTCATATTAACTGAAATTTTATTGGACAAACCTTTTTTTGATAAGTACCTTAATTTTTATTCATGACAATGGGCATCACTGAAGTAATTGTAAACTTAAGAGCTCTCTCACCACACCATAAGTCATTTTGAAATTTGATGTATCTAATGAAGACCGCCTGTCCTTTTAGGATATTCTTCCACAATGCTACACCGTGTGGCCTGTTTACTTTGATAGAGCACCGCTCACCCCAAGCACCACCATACTTGGAATCCACTACATCTTCCATTGAGTTGCCTTTTCCTGTTGATATTGCCACAACCATTTCCCAAGTAGAGCCTGACTGGACACAAGAAAACCTCAAATACCAAAACCTACCACATAAATTGTTGAGCAAACCTTAGTCCAATTTCCTAGGTGAAATTTGAATTCTTCATCTATCCCACTCCATAGAAAACTCCATAGAAAATCCCATCGTAGCTTATCAAAAACAAAAATCTTGTTGTAGCTTGTCTAGATGTTTGGCCATGATAATATGAAGAGGTAGAGAGACAAGAAAAAAGTAGGCAAACTGAAGAGTGTGCTCTTAATCAAGGTGATCCGGCCACCTTTAACAAATACGTCCTCTTCCAACTTGCCAATATGCCACCCTTAAGGTCGGTCATTCTTTAATGCTTTATTTTCCCATCAAGGTGAACCTTGGAAAGTCAAAGTTGGTTTCGGTGGGGGTGGTGTGTAACATCAATAGCTTGGCAAGTTTGTTGGGCTGTAAAATTGCTTCTTTACCCCTGAAATATTTGGGTCTTCCGTTGGAGGTGCCTTTCAAGGCTTTTGCTATTTGGAATGGGGCTGTCGAGAAAGTTGAGAAAAGGTTGGCTGGTTGGAAGCAACTATATTTATCTAAAGGGGGTAGACTTACTCTTGTTAAGAGTACCTTTCTAATTTCCCCACTTATTTTCTATCATTGTTTCCATTGCCTGCAGGGGTGGCAAATCGGATTGAGAAGTTGTTTCGTGTTTTTTTATGGGGTGGTATGGGAGAGGAAACTAAATTTGATCATGTTAGTTGTAATAAAGTTTAATCTCCTATTTCCGTTGGAGGGTTGGGGGTTCATAATTTGAGGATCTTTAATAAGGTTTTATTGGGGAAGTGGCTATGGAGATATCAATTGGAAGGAGAGTCGCTTTGGAGGGAGGTCATTGATCGGAAGTATGGAAGTGGTTTGGGGGGGGGGGGGGGGGGGGGGGGGGGGGGGGGGGGGGGGTGTTAGAAAAAAGTTTGGGGGGTTTATGGTATGGGACTTTGGAAGTTCATTAGAAAGGGCTGGGAGAGTTTTCTTTTTTGTTAGTCATTTTAGTTATGCTGTTGGAGAGAGATCTAGGATCTGGACATTTGGTGTGGTTATTGGGCCCTCAGTAATGTGTTTCCAGCTATCTTTCAATTGGCTTCAGATCAGTTTGCTGCTGTTTCTGATTTGCTTTGTTGTTCTAATGGCTTGATTCAGTGGAATATTTGTTTAACTAGAGCTGTACAGGATTGGGAGATTGACGAAGGATCAGCTTTTCATTTGGACAGCCTCTCTTGGAAGCATTTTGGATAATTTAAGGAAACGGGATATTATTGTTATGGATTGGTGTTTCATGTGTAAAAGGAACGGGGAAACCGTGGATCATCTACTCTTGTATTGTGAGGTGGCAAGGGCTTTGTGGGATGGTATCTTTTGTAGAATTGGCTTGGCTTGGGTGATGTCTTTGAGAATGGTTGACCTTCTTGCATGTTGGAATGGGCTTCATGGTTGTTCTCAAGTGGACGCGGCTTGGAAGATGGTTCCATTGTGTCTTATGTGGTGCATTTGGATGGAAAGGAATGAGTGATGTTTTAATGAAAAGGAGCATTCTTTGGAGCAAATCTGGACTTTTTCGTGCATTCTTTGCTGTTTTGGTTTTCTGCTTTTAGTGATTAACAGAACTACCATTCATGATTTTCTGATGTCGCTTTCTGTTTCCTAGAATGTATTTAGGTATTTTCTTTTGTATACTTCCCGTGTACATGATCTTTGCCCATACATTAGTTTCTAATAAAATTTCTTCATACTTGTAAAAAAAAAAAAAAAAAGCTTTATTTTCCCATAGCAGTACCCCCTTTTCTCATAGGAATGAATAAATGGCACAATAAGGCTCCTATGAAGGTATTTTTTTCCCGGCACTATGGTTTCAGGCAAGATTTTTACCTTGGACAAACTAAGAAGGTGGGATGTTATAGTAATTGATTCATATTGCATGTGTAAAAAGATTGGGAGAAGTGTTGATTATCTTTTACTTCATTGCAAGTTTTACCTTATGAGCACAATCTTCAGTCTCTTTGGGCTAGATTGGGTCATGCCTCGATGCTTGTAACATCCCCTTCCCACAGGGTTTGGAGTGCTACTAAAACATATAACTTTTGATTGGCAAGAGATCCAATATAAAAAACATTACCTTATTGATCTCGTGTAAAACTTTTTTTTGATAAGTAATTGATCTCGTGTAAAACTATAGCATAATCATGTCCTAACAGCGGAAATAAAGATAACAACATTATAAAAGGACTCATGACTGATCTTGTGTAAAAATGCTTATTATCTAAAACTATGTGATGTTATCTAATTCTGTGTTCTTGATTAATCTGCAACATTGATCTAAGCATGAACCATCTGTTTGTCATCCACATTATCATTTGGGACATTAAAAATAGAAAAGTAACAAAGGTGAATCGAAGACTTAGAAAATAAACATCATAATGTAAAGATAATTAAATTTAAATTTTTACCTTGAAAACATTCTTGCACACTTCTACTTACATTGCATGTGGAATAATCAACAATAATAAAACTAACGTATGAGACAGAAAATCCAACCGGTAAGTATGGGAATTCTAACAATAACTTAATTAACATCTTGTTCAAGTACAAATAAACAACCAAACCTGAGCAATCAACATGTTCTTTAACTTCTTTTCATAACATATTAAACTTGTCTTTCAGTTGCTATGGCCAACATACTTTAGTTTTGTGCACTGGTCCACTTCCTGTGATCACAAGGGACCTTGTCTGGGAATTTTTAACGCTAGGTTAGAGGCGGATTCAAACCCCCCAACTGAGGGCGCCATGGTCGCTAAGGACCAAGGGAGGTACCAGTTGACCCACAGGTCATTGGCCAGAAGGGAGACCTCTTAATTGCTTGTAACATATCTCTGGTGAACCACATATTTACACGTGATTCTGTAGCTTGCACATTTACCCTTAACTTTGCACTAGTACCATGCATACCTTATGGTCATTTGTTATAGCTTTATTCATTAGTCACATGACTTGAAGTTTTACAGGATACATGTGAAACATATAACAACATTGCATGATATAATAAGTATCTTATGCATTTGCATGGCATGATATCAATGGTGACATATTATATTTGTATGCATGGCTTTCATCATATCATGGCATCCATTTATGTGAGTCTAATGACAATACTTGCATAACATGGCATAGCAGATATTTTAAACATGAATCATAGTATTGCAGCCACAAGCATTTACATTATATTCCAACAAGGATTCATAAACGGGGCTTACAATGGAGATGACAATACGTAATATATAGGTGAACAACACTGGTTCAAGCACAACAAAGCACATATTATACTCATGAAGGTATGATCATAGTACTTACCTAAGCTCCTTTGCTTTAAAATCAACAAGGAATTGCTTAGCAACCTAATCACACATATGATATATCACGTAGATCAAATCTGTTCAAGTCTTCGAATCTATTTATGCTAAAAGCTCTGATGGTGTTAAAAAAATAGAAATTATGTTTCCATGTGTAAACCTTTTGAAAATTGTCATAGAACTCTTCATCTTAATGTACTCTACCAGAATAAGGAATCAAGAAGTAGATAAGATCTTAGGGAGTCCTTCTAGGAAAGGGAAATTTTCTGTCCATTCATTCTATAAGGTCATCACTAATCAGGATAATAACCACTTCTCTTTGAGGAACATTTGGTGGAGTTGGTCGCCTTACAAGGTTCCCTTCTTTGTAGTCCATTAGGGAAGATCCTGACCATGGACAACCTATGGAAATGCTGAATCATTGCTATTGACTGGTGCTATATGTGTATGTGTAGGAAAAATGATGGAACTGTGGACCACTTGCTACTTCATTATGAGGTTCTAGAGCCTTTTGGGATGATTTTTTGTAGAGTTGGGGTAGGATGGGTTTATGCTTGGGAAGGTGGTCGATCTCGTGTCATCTTAAAAGTCCTTATGGTATCCCTCCAATCGCAAGAATATGGAAGATGTTTCCCATATGCCTCCTGTGGTGCAGCTGGAGGAAAAGAAATGACTGAAACTTCAGAGCTAAGGAACATGCGCTGGAGGAATTCAGAATATTCTTTTTCAGCACGCTTTTTCTCTGGGCAATGGCTTTCGATTTTTTTATTGGCAGGTGTTCTCTCGCATATACATCTACTATACATGGGTTACACCTATTGATACTTATAAAATTTTTACCTATCAAGAAAAAAAAAACTCCTTGAATTGGACATGCTAGGTGCTGTGTTAGGAGTTTATTACATATATATCTATAAAGGGGAAGAGAAGTTCAACTCAGAGACAGTCTAGGGTTTATTGAAGTTGGCAATGGTTGTTCCATTGAAGGAGCCCTGCTTTATCTCTAAAGGTAATTTTCTGGTTTTTAGAAAGAGAAATGCTACAAACCACACCCATATCCATCTTTCATCCCACTATATAAAATATGGCACTTTTATCACCATTAGATCCTCCTTTATATTATTAAAAGAAAAATTCAAAGATTGATTGGCTGTAACAACAGACTGGAATTAACAAGGAAAACAACTTAAATTACTGATCTTCGAGGGATCAGAAACCTCCAAACTTATTTATTAACTTTCTTCAATAATCATACAAAGGGAAAAGGCTTCAGTATTTATAGAAGCCTTATGACTGTTAACAACGGCTACAAAGGGTACTATGGTAATTCTCAGCAAATAAGTAAGGACATAAAGGTATATTGAGCCTTTAAAGGAACACATGCAGAACACGTGACTAACTAACTAAACTAACAGATGCCTTTCTTCATTTCAAGGTCGAGCTTCCTTCCTGGTATGAATTGATCATAACAACTGCCCTCCTCTTCAAAAGACCTTGCCCACAAGGTCAGGGTAATGAGTCCTCAACTGCTCAACAGGTTCCCAAGTGGAATTTACCTCATCCATACCACGCCATTTCACCAACAGCTCGATAAAAGGTTTATTATCCACAGCAATCATACGTCTGTCAAGAATAGCTTCAGGTTCCACCTTAAAATTCCCATGAGAATCCACCAATGGTAATACAGGAGAGATCTGAGAATCCAGGCCAATGTATTGCTTTATTCTCGAGACATGAAACACGGGATGAACTGAGGAACTTGGTGGCAACTCAAGTCTGTAAGCTACCTCTCCAATGCATTCCAAAATTCTGAATGGACCACAATATCTGGCAGCTAACTTGGATTCGCTGGCTTGACTAACAGTCTGTTGTTTATACTTATGCATTTTCAAATAGGCTAAATCACCTACCTGAAACTTCCTCTGAATGTGATGTTTATCATATTGCTGTTTCATAGCAACCTGTGCAGCCATCAAGTTCTTTTTCAACAACCTTAGTATCTCATCTCTTGACTTTAATTCCCTGCCCGCAGCTTCATTCTGAGTAGTGCCATCAACATACTGAATTAAGGTTGGAGGAGGGACTCCATATAATGCCTCAAATGGTGTCATTTTAGTCGAAGAGTGGACTGAGGTATTATACCACCACTCAGCCCAAGGAAGCCAATGCACCCACTGTTTGGGTCTCTCACTAACAAAACATCTCAAATATTGTTGCACACATTTATTAACCACTTCAGTCTGCCCATCTGATTGTGGATGGCAAGCAGATGTGAAGTGTAGTTTAGTCCTTTGCAATTTAAACAACTCTCTCCAGAAATTACTTGTGAAAATGACATCCCTATCAGTTACAATGGTGGATGGCAACCCGTGTAACTTGAATACCTGAGATGTAAAGACAGCAGCCACTGATGCAGCTGTATAAGGCTGAGATAAAGGTAAAAAATGTGCATACTTGGTGAGCCTATCTACTATCACCAATATAACAGAAAACCCTTTTGAACATGGTAAGGAATCAATAAAATCCATGGAGATGTCACTCCAAGATCTGCTGGGAAGTGGCAAGGGCTGCAATAACCCAGCAGGTTGTAAATTTTCTGTCTTACACCTTTGGCAAATTTGGCATTCCTTGATAAATTGCTTAATGTCTCTCCTCATGCCACTCCATATAAAATCTGCCCTTGCTCGATGTAGGGCCTTATGGTAACCAAAATGGCCCCCAAAGGCACTGCTATGTATAAACTGCAAGACTTGATCCTTCATAGGGGATGAAGATGACAAAAACAGCCTGCCTTTCTTGAATAACAACCCATTTCTGACTTCAAACTTCTTATCAGCGAGCTTGCCTTCTTGGAGCTTTTGACAAATAGCTGAAATTTCTTCATCATCCAAGTAAGAATGTCTCAACTGTTCTAACCACAGGGGATCAAGGACTGTGATAGCCAATATGTCAACAGATCCTTCCTCAACTTCCTCTCTTCTCGAGAGACTATCTGCTGCCACATTATCCTTGCCATGCTTATACTCAATTGTGAAATCATAGCCAAGCAACTTGGTAATCCATTTTTGTTGAGAGGGAGTTCCTATCTTTTGTTCCAAAAGAAACTTCAAACTTTGTTGATTTGTTCTGATTACAAACTCAGCACCCAACAGGTATGGCCTCCATTTCTTCACAGCTAATACTATTTCAAGAAATTCTTTTTCATAGGTAGATAGGTCCAATGCTTTTCCCTTCAACGCTTGACTCAAGAATGCTAAGGGCCTTCCTTCCTGACTCAAGACAGCACCAATCCCTCGACCAGAAGAATCACATTCCAACAAAAATGAATTGGAGAAATCTGGTAAAGCCAAGACAGGTGGGTTTGTCACAGCCTCTTTTAGATCTGTAAATGTTGTAGTAGCTTCATTTCCACAAATAAAAGCATCCTTCTTCAACAAATTTGTCAATGGGGCAGCAATGCAGCCATACCCTATGACAAATTTTCTGTAGTAACCAGTTAGACCAAGAAATCCTCTTAATGACTTAAGGGATTTTGGTAGAGGCCATTCAAGCATTGCCTTGATCTTGGCTGGATCTGCTTTGACACCCTTTGCAGAGACTAAGTGGCCCAAGTATTCAATCTCCTCACAAGCAAACCTGAACTTATTCTTTTTTGCAAAAAGAGTATTTGCTGCCAATGTATCCAATACCATAGAAAGATGTTGTACATGGTCTGCTATTGATTTACTATAGATTAAAATATCGTCAAAAAAAACAATAACAAACTTCCTTAAAAAAGGTTGAAAGACCTCATTCATCAAGGATTGAAAAGTGGCTGGAGCATTGGTTAAGCCAAAGGGCATAA
This sequence comes from Juglans microcarpa x Juglans regia, assembly GCF_004785595.1. Classification (NCBI taxonomy): domain Eukaryota; kingdom Viridiplantae; phylum Streptophyta; class Magnoliopsida; order Fagales; family Juglandaceae; genus Juglans; species Juglans microcarpa x Juglans regia. Next base: position 12,111,705 of record NC_054595.1, on the reverse strand, counting down.
CCAGAAACTCATACTGCCCTTGGTGTGTTCTAAATGCAGTTTTCTCAATGTCCTCTTCCTTCATAAGAATCTGGTGGTACCCAAATCTAAGATCTAACTTAGAAAATATCGAGGCTCCATGCAATTCATCCAAAAGTTTATCAATGACAGGAATGGAAAATTTGTGTTTAATTGTTTCTCTGTTTAAGCCCCTATAATCTATACACATGCGCCATGATCCATCAAATTTTCTTACCAAGAGGACAGGTGATGTGAAAGGGGATTGACTGCTCCTTATGACTCCAGCATCCAACAATCCTTTAACAATTTTTTCTATTTCAGTTTTTTGAAAGAAAGGATACCTGTAAGGTCGAGCAGATATTGGCATGGTCCCCTCCTTGAGGTTTATTTGGTGATCTTTAGTTCTTCTTGGAGGCAAGCCCTTTGGTTCAGCAAAGACATGGTCATATTTAGCCAATACTGCCTCAATGTCAGCAGCTTACATGCCCATTTCTTGAGCTGTCTCCTTAGTAACAAGTTGAAGTAGCATGCCCTTTCTTTCCACAATAGTGAGTTGGCAAATCTAAACATCTTCCACAAACTCAGGCTTGCTAAAGCTCAAGCCTCTAAGTGTGACAGAACTCTTGCCACTAGTGAATGTCATTGTGAGGTTAGTAAAATCTCATAAAACAGGACCTAAGGTGCGCAACCATTGCATACCAACCTCCCAATGGTAGCAAGAAAAAATCAGTGTTGAAATGGTGGCCCTGCATCTGAAACTGTAAATTCTGGACCAGACCTTCACCATTCATTTTTTCCCCATTGACTACCCTTACTTCAATCTGTCCACTTTGCTTGACAGTTAGCCCCACCTTCCTTGCTATCATAGGATCAAGAAAGTTATGTGTGCTGCCAGTGTCAACAAGGACTATCACTGAGCAGTCCTTAACTTTGCCATGAACTCTCATAGTTTTCGGGCTTATACAACCTGTTATTGCATGGAATGAGATTTCAGGTACCTCAGTTTCTACTCCCACAGGTTCATTAGTTTCCTGTGAATCTTGTGGATTACCCTCTTCCTTCTCAGAATCTTGTAACCATTCCAATCCTACCATTTCAAAGAACTTGGCCTTATTACACTTATGACTAGGCTGCCACTTATCCTCACAGAAGTAGCAGACCCCTTTGTCTCTTTTTGCTTTCATTTCTGCTGGAGTAAGTCTCTGAAAAGGAGCTGAAGTTTTGAAGCCATTGGGCCTTGGACCAGAAACCCCTTCTTTCCTCATAGAATTAACAAGAACTGAGTTGCTGCCCTCACTAGGAACAGAAACACAAGAGGAATGGAGCCTATTGTTGACCCTAGTGCTAGTGATATATTCCTCTTGGATCTTGGCTAATCCAAAAGCAATATTCAAGGTCTGAGGGTGCAACATTCTCATAGGAAGTCTTATCTCATCCCTAAGGCCACTCAAGAAGCAAGAAAGTTTATACTGTTCAGTCAAGCCTTTCAATCTATTAGAAAGGACCTCAAAATGAGTTTTGTAGGCACTAACTGTAGAAGTTTGCCTCAACCATGTAATGGCCTCCATAGGGTCATCATAAGAAGAACTCCCAAACCTTAACTGAACTGCCGTAACAAAAGAATGCCAAGAATTGAAAGAATCAGTCTCCTCAGCATCTTGAAACCAAACCAAGGCATTTCCCTCCATATAAAACGAGGCCATCATGATCTTTTGTCCATCTGGCATGGGGTGTAAGGCAAAATAATGATTTGCCTTATAGATCCATCCAGATGGGTCATCACCATGAAACCTTGGAAAGTCTAACTTAATGCTACGAAACTGCATTCCAAAAGTTAGAGATGAGTTGCCCATGTGACCCCCATCAACATTCTTGCCATTTCCATTTCGATCATTTATGCCTCTATTCATTGCTTCCAACAAAAGGTCCATCTTTGAACTCAGTCCCTCCAAAGCAATCTGATGATCTGCAACTCTCTGCTCTTGCAGTTCTTGATTTTGCTTCAACCCAAGAACAAGCTTCTGTAATTCTTTGAACCGTATGCCTTCTGCCATTGTAAGATTAAAAGGAAAAAATGTTTGTGCCCAGAATTGCGAAGGGCTCTGATGCCAATTGTAACAACAGACTAGAATTAACAAGGAAAACAACTTGAATTACTGATCTTCGAGAGATCAGAAACCTCCAAACTTATTTACTAACTTTCTTCAATAATCATACAAAGGGAAAAGGCTTCAGTATTTATAGAAGCCTTATGACTGTTAACAACGGCTACAAAGGGTACTATGGTAATTCTTAGCAAATAAGTAAGGACATAAAGGTATATCGAGCCTTTAAAGGAACACCTGTAGAACACGTGACTAACTAACTAAACTAATAGATGCCTTTCTTCATTTCAAGCTCGAGCTTCCTTCCTGGTATGAATTGATCATAACATTGGCTATGCCACCTCGTCATAGTGGGATAGGAGTAGGATGATGGTGTAGTTTGTAGAATTTTCCTTTTAGAAATAGGTGGCAGCTTCTATCTAGGGTTGGATCTGAGTGGGAGGGGCGGCACTTGTGCATAGGTTGTTATCTTATGCTGGCTGCCCATCTGAAATTTTAATAAGCCACCGGCAGGGTTTTTCTAGGACTTAAGGGCAACAACTTGGCTGGTTCTTGGCTTGGTCAGCCCCTTGTCCAACTCTCCTAGGCTTTAGTGGGCTTGAAAAGGTTTCCTAGAAATCCATAGGGTCGACAGCCTCTTTATGAGGGTTTCTTGGGTTTGGCAATCCTGATTCTTAAGGGTTTTTCTGTCTTAAGTGAAAAAAAAGCTTTCTCAATCAATCCTAGGGCTATGGAGATGAGGCGGCAGAGAAGCTTGGTTGTATTGATTTAACTTAAATATTGTATTCCCTAGGTTTCTTATAGGAATATTGTATTCCAACAAGCCTATAGGTTGTTCTAAGAATATTCTAACCCTTTCCTTGGCAGGCAGTCTCATTGGCTTTCTACGGTATTCCTTGGATTTCTGGAGGGTTTCTGGTCTTTAACAGAGTAAAAGGTTTCCTAATACATATACCATGATTCTTGGTAGCTCGCAGTGGGTAATTTCCTGGTAGTTGACAGCTTGTTCCTTCAAATTCTCAAGTCAACTTCTGTCACTAAAAGAAAATGATAACACCCATGCGCATCACACGGCCATGGACATGACAAGGCATATATTAATGGCTTTCTCCAAAAAATCTTCATTTTAACAAAGCCTACTAATACTTTACCTTTTTATGTTTTTAAAAAATAATTTTTAAATGACAAATCCACCGAGTATGTATTAGAATTAAGTTATAATTTAGATTTAGTGAATCTGAAGTTGAAAATTGAAAAACAAGTAGTATATTTTGGATAAGAGTCTGTAGTATAAAGTTTGGCTAGTTATTGGAGTGAAGTCGTAACAAGGTAGCTATACTGGAAGGTGTAGCTGGATCACCTCCTTTTCAGGCCAAAAAGAAGTGAGTGAGAACTAGGTTAAACTTGGAGATGGAAGTCTTCTTTCGTTTCTCGACGGTGAAGTAAGATTAAGCTCATGAGCTTATTTTCCTAGGTCCGAACAAGTTTAAGCCAGATATAGCTATCTTCTTTTTGGGTGTGAAGCAATGTCAAACTGCATCTCACTGGACTGATTGGGGATGTTCGTAGTGACTAAGGGGGTCGAAGACCAAGAAGTAAGTTATTTATTAGCCAAGCATTCTTCTTATGGCTAGATCCAATCTCTTGGTACCTGCGGAAAGGAAAAATGATTTCAACTTCTTCCTTTTGGAAATGGAGGATTGGGAAAATCCTATTGATTGCAACTTTCACCAGACCTTTGGGACTTTTGATAACATTAAAACATACGTTCTTTACACCATGCAGGAAAGACCCCATAAATAAAATCCTCACTAAAACTTTTATAAAAGAAATCTCTCAAAATAAACGTATTGTTCAATAGCACTTATTTAAAATATAATAATCTAACTTGTGCTAAGCATTTCGGAAGCATAAATCTTGTATAGTAATGGTGAAGTATAAATTCTCTTTCTGAAGCCTCATGCCTCATCGCAATGTCAAACTCTTGGACACCGTCATCGCCCGCAACATCCTCTAATTCTTCCTCACCTGGGTGGGAAAACATTTAAAAACAACTAAAATGAATTGAATACTCAATAAGAATCACATCATGTAGTAAACATAATATAAACACAGGGTATTCATTTAAAACTAAAGGGAAACCTAGGAGCATATAGATTAGATGACAAGGATATAGAGTGGGTGAGCTTAGTGGATCCAATGCCTGTAACTTTAGCGATAGAACCATTAGCAAGAGTAACAACTCTTTGGAGATGTCACAGTATCTAAATTAGATAAGGAATAAGACAAATTGGTCATATGTTCATTAGCTCCTGAATTGGTGACCCCTGGATCTTGAGTGGATGAGAGAAGACATGCAGATGTTGTACCCGATCAGGCAATAGTAGCTGTGGAAGATGAAGGAGCCTGTGCGTGAGACAAAAGCTGAGCATACTCATCTTTCGGTATGGTGATCATGTCTGAATCTGGAGGTGGGTTGAAGCTATCTGATGGTGAGGTATTATCTTGACAAATGGCCTGATTAGTAGAGTCTGAGAAGCGAAGCGAAGGGATTGGATTTCACCCATATGGTCTACCATGTAAATCCCAACAACAGCCTACCGAGTGATTACTGCGACCACAATGGGTGCACTTCGAGGATTCACGACCTTGAGTGCGGCCACTCTTGGTGTCACATCCCCCACGTGCACCTCAACCAATGGCCTCCATGTCTGGCAGGAGGAACAATGTGACTCCCATAAGAGGCAACTAAAGCATATCCCTCACTACTCTGATTAGAAGACAACTGAGATCCATGTCCAGACAATGTGGCACGTTGAAATCAAGAGAACACATCAGGAAATGAGGGAAGCTGTGGAGTAGCCAAAATTTGGAAATGAACAAACTCATATTCTAGCTTCAAGCCAACAAGAAACCAAACAGCATCGAAGTCTTCACGTTGTTGCTGCATATGCGAGACATTAGAAGTAATAGGTTGATACATTTGAGCTTTTCACATAACATAACTCATCACTTGAGGATAATACTCTTCAAGACCCAAAGTACCTTTTTCCAACCCAAAGAATTGCTTACACAACACATAAATGCGGGCCATGTTCCCAACACCTGAATACATTTGCTTGAAGTGCCCCAACACTTCTTGAGCATTGTCAAGATGCATACTCCATCCAACACTAGATGGATTTGAGACGTACTTCCACAATGTATGTGTGCTGTTTTTCCTCTACTCAGCTATCGAGGAAACCCTAACTTAGAGAACCAGTATATATGTGTATTTTTACTAATCCGTTTATGCATGCTCGTTCGTGTTCTTCGTGATGCAAGTGTTTTCTCTTTTCTAAGAAAATGAACAAGTCTATCGGGGCAAACAAAGTTACAAACTTCTCAATGCAAATATAACAATCATCGCATTTCAAATCGTTGGAGATGAACAAGACCCTAGAGCAAAATAATGGCAATGCAAAGAACAAGAACAAGTACGTATAAACGGATTAGTTAAAATGCAACATATATACTAGGTCTTAAAGTTAGGGTTTGCTCAATGTCTAAGTAGAGGAAAAAAACAGCACAACTACGTTGAGGAAGTACATCTACTTCGAGGAAATACATCTCAAACCATAAAGGGTGCAAGTGCTACTCAACAATGTAGTTCAGATTGACAAGGTACCTTGGAGTAGATTCACCAGGTGTTCGATTGAAGTATGAACCAGAAGGGGAGGTTTGTTAGACACGAGAATATCAAGCCGTAATTTAGCATAGTTAAACTTATATTCTATATTTTAAATACATATTAATACACAAAATACTTGATTGGCTTCCCATGGTTGCTGCCACCCTGTCCACCGTTGGTGACCAGATATCTAACACCACATGGGTGGACTTGTTTGGTTTCTTTTTTCTTTTTTAATTAAAAATCACTTTATTTGTTATAAATAATTTAATTTTCTATTTCTTTAAAGAATTTTAATTTATTTAAAAAAAAAATTGAAGTTGACTCATACAAGCTTGTGGGGAAGCTTGTGGTTCGGCCACGTCTTTTCAAGTAATAGACGGAAAAATTAATAGAGGGTCCTATATCTAAATAACTCATATCACAGGGGACTTTGTTCTCAACAAAAAAATAAAAAATAAAAAATAAAAAATTGCACTAGATGCTAGACCTAAGTGCCCTACAGCAACCGCCCCCGGGGGGGGGGGGGGGGGGGGGGGAGGATTTTGACCAATTTTTTCTTGAAGTTTTTTAGTCAAATCAATGCAACCAGCTCTTGATCCACACTATTCCTATTACCTTATGATTGATTACGCAGACTCAGGCCTTGTTTGGTTACGCAATTCAGATGAGATGAGATGAGATGTTTTATTAAAAGTTGAATAAAATATTGTTATAATATAATTTTTTAATATAAAATTTGTTTTATTTTTGTTTTGAAATTTGAAAAAGTTGAATTGTTTATTATATTTTGTGTGGGAATTTGAAAAAATTGTAATGATTATATAAGATGAGATAAGATAAGATAGTTTGGTTTTGTGTAACCAAACCATCCCTGAGAAAGCTTCCTTTTCACTTGAGACAGAAAATTTTCGAGAATCGGGATTGCCAACTTCAAGAAAACCCTCATAAAGAGGCTGCTGACCCTATGGATTTTTATGAAACCTTTTCAAGCCTTGCTACAATCCTTGGGCTTTGTCCATTGTGCTGCAGCCGTAGGTAAAATATCTTCAGATTCATGCACTCCTCTCATAAACCATGCTAATCCCTATTACACTCCTTACATGTGATTCTTGTAATTACAACATTTAGATATCCACTTAAGAGGAACCTCTTGCTGCCATAAGAGCTGCCGAAACATGACGGTAAAATCCTTCTTTGAATATTTTTAATAAAGTCTCTTGGAAGACTCCCTTTTGAGGGAATTCTAAAATCTTCACACTTTACACATATGGGGACTGCCACACTTTGCACCAATCATTAGACATGTTTCACTACATGAAAATTTTAAGATTCAAATGCTAACACGCTGCCATCATACCGATAAATCCTGGGCCATAATTTCCATGTATGATAGCTAAGTTTCCATCAATACTGCAAAAAGGGATTGCTGCCAACAACTCCAAAACTGTCTCCAAGGCTGAACTTCTTGCCACTTGGGGATACCGATGGTTAAAAACATGTTTATATAATAATTGGACACCTAGCATGTCCAATTAGATGGGAATATTAATTTCTTCACGCTATCATGTCATGCCATGTTTTTATATCACACCATAATTTCTTTGTGTTATTATGTCAAGCTATAATTTTATATGCTTTGTTATCATATGACATTTATAAGACAAGTCATGTGAGTAATGAATGAAGCTTTAAAGAATGGCCACGGGAGATGCGTTGCATTAATGCAAAGGTTAGAGTGAGTGTGCAAGCCACACAGAATCAATAGTCAAGGTGTGGTACACCATAGATATGCTAGAAGCAATTAAGTGGTCATTGTCATGATCACTGGCAATGGGACTGGAGATAACTTAGTTATAAGCAATGAAGCAGTCACCCTTATGGTCACATGCAGTGGTTCGGTGCACAAAAGTAAAGTATGTTGGCCATAAAGTGAAAGGCAAGTTTAATAAGTTTTGCGAAGAAAATGTTTGTTATTTATTTATTCTTGAACATGTGTGTTTAGTTATGATTAGAATTGCCATACTTATTTGTTGGATGTTCTGAGCTCCTTTATATGTTTGTTCTGTGGTTGTTGAGTATTCCACATGCTATGAAAGAATAAGTATACAAGAATATTTCCAAGGAAAACCCTAAGTTTAATTATGTTTACAATATGATGTTTTATTTACCGAGTTTTCAACTCACTTTTGTTTGCTTGCATGTCCCAGGTGATGATGTGGCTGAGGAACAAGCAGGCTAGGCTTAGACCTGTGTTGCAGATTAATCACGAACTCAGACTTAGATAATATCACATAGTTGTCAGACACCCTCTGTTAAGACATGATTATGCTATATGTTTTATTTATAATTTCAATAAAATGTGGTAATGTTTATTTATGTTGGATCTCTTACTTGGTGCAAGTTTTTTGTTTTAGTAGCATTCCTAACCCTACAGGAAGGGGGTGTTGGACAAGGTGCACCTAGTTGTCAAAGATCAGGCCTGGGAGGAGCTGTAAACTGACACATCTTGAGTTTGATTTTGCTGATCTAGAAGTTCCCTTGGATTGCCTAATACACGTTTATGGCAGGTAGAGTAGTTTACCTGGAGTTTGCACCCCATTTGTGGGTCTGAAGCACCCTGAATTAGTGAGGCTTCATGTCATTGAAAAAAAAAGGCAGTGCCTCCACGTGTGGTGGATTCTTGTGTGCTAGAAAGAGTAGTTTGATAGCTACTAGCTAAGCAAATATCTGTGGAAAATGAATCTGTCTTGCTTAATGTGGTGAGCATGGAGAGAAAGAAACAATTTTAGTTTCTGAGAGGGGGAAGATTCTTAAGTCTTCAACTTTCAATACTCTCTACCACTTGATGGTTGTCCCAGATTTTTCTTCTACTTCTAGATTTTCAGGACTATTTTTTGGATGTCTTACATTTTCTGTATAATTCATGTGTAATTGGATAAGGCCTAATTGGATAAGGCGCTTTTTGCTTATCAATAAAAATTTGACATGCTCAAAAAATTACTTCAGGGGTTTCTTTGCAATATGGTGTTGCATGGAAATATGAAAACAATATTTGGGGTTTCTTTTGCAATTTGCAAACCAATTCAGCTGTAGAACTTCCATCTCATACTACATGTGCAGGAATCGGAAAGTAGAACCAGCTTGTATGTCACCTCATGCTCAATGCATCTCAAATTCAGCTTAGATTAGCTTAGGAGCCAGCTCATTCTTGTGTTTTAGAAAAGGGGAACAAAAGTGAAAGAGTTTTCCTGCCTTCTTGATTTTTAGGCGTCAAAGATAAGAGAAGGAAGAAAAGGAAATGGATTTTTATTGGGTGTGCATGTTGAGCCTGGAAGAGAGATTTATAGAGTGCTGGGATGATTTCTGCCCTTGGTAAGTGATTTATTCCGTGGCTCTCTCTTGTTTCACATGACTTCCACTCTGTATGTTCTGTATTTGGCCTTTTGTCCATGAATTAATCAAACTAAGTTAGCTGTGTTCAGAAATAGAAACTCAGTTTGTATCTCCGAAATTCTGATTGTTGAAATCTAATTTTCCTTCTGATTCAACTTATAAAAAATAATTAAAAATCATTCTGCATCAGTTTTTATCTCTGAAATCTTAGTATGATGTTGTTCTCTCTTTTTTTTCGCTTATATGGTTTATATCCTTTTCTATGGCAATAATGTAAGCAGGTCTTGTTGCTGTGTAAATTTTTATTTTGAGTTAAGGTTCTGTGTTTTATCATTTTAGGCGTAATTAACTCCTACCCTTGGTATATTGGCTCAGAGCTTTTCAGAATTCAATAGCTTCTTCGCTAAAAGTTTTAGGCTATAAAAAGGTAGTCATGAGTGCTAAGGTCTATTTGGCTACTTATTAGGTGAAAATAAGCTTTATAAGTGATTTAAGGGAAGTTTCAAATTTATTAATCTTTTTTAGGGTTATAGCCCAGATGTTGCTAACGCTTTCCATGGGTTGTTACATATGGTAACAGAGCACTGTATAACAAGACTTTTATGAAGACAGAATTTAGGAGGAGTTTGTAACACCCAATCCCGCAAAGAATGAGTTGGTTATAAAGATAGTTATGGGTGCTAAGTCTCACATTGGCTACTTACTAAGTGAAACGATTCTAGGGATGCTTTCAATTGACTAATACTTTTGAGGTTATAACATACATGTGGCTATAATACACTTTTTTTTAATCAGTAAACAAAACTTTTATTGACGATATTGATAGGCATGGTCCAAGCACACAGGATCATGCTAAATTTAGACCTACATTGTAGTGAAATACCTTGAAATCTGTTACATGCTTGGAACACTGAAATCCACACTGCAGTTGAATTCATAACTTAGGTTTCTGTAATCTGATTAATCATTGTGAATCATTGAATCCATGGGTAGATAAAGTCACTTCATCTGCTCTTTGCAATTATCAACTTCTAAGTTTTTAGATGCTCTTTGTTTTGGCATAGCTCAGATGATTTTTTGTTTTGTCAAAGCTTTTAGTTATTCATGATTTGTATCCCAATTCAAAATGAATGTATTAAACTCACCCATAGGTTCAAATATTTATTCCATCTTAATATTTTGTTTTGGTTATGCTCCTTTGATTCAAATGTGAACCTAATGAATTCATGCTTTGCTAATTTATATATTAAGATGAGAAATGTTTTAGCTGCAAAGAAATCTCACAAAAGTAAATCTACAAACTGACGTGACTTAATTTGATGCGTTAAATTGTAAAGCTACTTTTATTATAAAATATATCCAACATATCATATGAAACCATATCAGTTTGTAGGTTTACTTTTGTAGAATCTCTTGTTGCTTGTAGCACATCTCAATTAAGGTTCTCATGCATCATTATATCCGATTAGCTGATCCTTTGAAGATATTATTGTTACCTATGAACTATTGGTTTAGACCTCTGTATCTGAGCATCTTGACAGTTTATTTGGCTTAGTTCGAGTACAGACAGAAATATTTGGCCTCACTAGAAATTCAAAACAGAAATTTGGGAATTGTTGCCTCATCTAAAATAACGATGGGCATGACTTCCTCATCTGAAATGAATGAGAGTACCTGGATTTTGCCCTTTGGATATAGTTGGACCCATTTGAATTGACAATGAGGATTGAGCCTTGGTTGAATTATTGAAGTTGTATCATTATCACCCCGATTGTTTTGCAATTTTTTTCATTGGGCTATTGATAGTTTATTAAGACTATTGTCGTCTGTTGTTCTCAGATTTGAAGTTACAGAAAGTGAGCAATTTGAAGGTTGAGACTTAAAGCTGTATTTGGAAGATAAAATATCCTCAACCCATCTCAAACCAATCATTAATGAGATGTACTACTTTTTCAACTTCCAAGTTAAAACTTATCTCAACTTACTTCATATATTTAAACACATATCTCAATTTATTTACATTTAAACACATCTCAATAGGACTTACAAAATATTACTATTCACAGATCAACTCAAATCATATGAGATCACTTCAGCATCCAAACACAGCAAGCTCTTAGAAGTTTCACTAAGTTGTGATACCCATCATGTTTGTAAATATTTAGGTGAAGATCAATTTATAATGTTATGTGATTTAGATTAATTTAAGAGGTGCTCCGAATTTGAAGTGTCCCACCTGGTTAATTAAACTGTCATAACTGATCCTATTATTCATATCGGGTAATGATAGACTTATAACCCTTTTATCACCACTTTACTAGTCTCAGTGTATTTGTTTTTTTTTCTTTTAAGTAGTTTTTTAATATCTTTAATCATTAAGAAAAAATTTTAAAAGTATACAATTTGACTAATAGTCACTTTCTTAACCATTAAGTAAAAGAAAAATTAAAAAAACTAAAAAATTAAAAAAAAATAGTACAAGGGTAGTAGAAGAGTGACAAGGCTATCATTATTCATATCCATTTGTGGCCAAATGTTATTTTATTAATAGGGCTGGTTGAAGGGAGGGTGGCTGTAATTATATTGGTGTCACACTTGCATATTAGGCTAGGATTTACGTTAGTCATCATTCAGCTTGTGAACAAAGGATTTACACCACACTTGCATCCTACTACTGGCATCTGTTTCACATCCAAGAAGTCTAGCTGAAACTGGAGTCACCAAAGAACTAGAAATAACTTGAAGACACCCAACCGTTCAGTCTTAAAAAACAAACAGTTTTGAATATTTTGTCTCGGAGAATGGTATAAAAAAACCTTTTAACCAACAAAACAACAAAAACAATAAATGCTTTAAAGGAATTTTATAAAAAAAAATGACATTGATGTGATTTGTTATATAATACATTAAATTATAAAATATCTTATGATATAAAATAGGTCTAAAGTGTTATATTAATCTGTCAATTTATAAACTTACTTTTATATGATGACTTCTTTTTTCTCAAAATTGTTGGGAAAAAAAATACTTGTGACACCACTTGCCAAAGTGTACATCCCACAATGGTGGGTGACTAGGTGAGATCTCCACCTTGTGTGGTGAGATATCTCCTAATGACACTTGTGAAAAATGGGGTGGTTTATAATTAAAAATAAAAGGTCAATCTAAAAAAAAAAGTCTCAAATGTACAAATTTCGTACAAAATCTTTATAAAAAAAATAGATTCTAACGTGAAAAAGTGTAAAAAAATTTATTTTTTCTTAATGGGATCTGTATTTTACAAAAACAATTATGCAAGACTTACACCACCTAATATTACTCAATATTTTATAAGTGGTACATGTTGTTTTGACCATTTTCAAAAGTGATACGTATGGTTTAAAAAGTTTCAAAGTAGCAGAATTATGGGAACATGTCAAATATGTCCATCTGTTGGAGCATTAGCATTAGTTTCGTTGAAGTCATATCCAAAATTTAGTTAAAAGTACTTATTTTCAATAAATTTAAAACCATTCAAGTCATAACTCTACGTTGGAATAGTCAAAATAATAATAATATAATAATAATTTTTTAATAATATTATTTTAAATTTTTTTCCTACCCTAATTATATGTTAATTAATAATTTCATTTTTACTTAAATTATTATTTCGTAACTATTTTTTTTCCTCAACCTAATTATTTAACAAGCACATTTTAAAATAAAACGTGGGAAATATTAAAGTAGTTGGGTCTGATATTTTAGAATAAAATATTACTTTTGAATATGAATAGTACATCTTCAAATATGAAAAAACACTTAAAAATAATGTAGCTCATAGTTGAATCCACTAGTATTTGATTACTCTAATGCAGATTCTTCCATTTCTATTTCTTCAAATTTTGAAGATGAACTAGCATTTGGCTAAGTCAATGTCAGTGCACTTAAAATTCATCAGTCTCCATATGGAAAAGATGGAAAATGCTAATGAGACCGTTGACTGCCACGTTAGCATCAATCAGAAGACGACATATCAGCAATGAACAAAGAAAAATTTAATCTGTTTTTAATCTTTTCAATTTTTTGTTTTTTTCATTTTTTACTGATTTCTAAAAATCTTTATTTAAGTTTCTTAACTGATTTTTTTCTTTTAATTTTTTTTATTGAGTAAAGTTTTTAAAGAGGACCACTCTGGCGCCACTATTGGGGAGACGAGTTGAAAGAGAACAAAGAAGTTGTCTTGGAGTATGCCAATAGTGTATTTTAATCCCACCCCACCACAGCAGGGGGGTTGGTTTCGATGAACTCGGGGAGGTGGTTCCTTTCAAGAACCCTGTTTCATTTTGTGTTGGAACTGATAAAAGAATAAAGAGGAATAAGGATGAGGATTGCAATGCTTTGAGTTTTGCAGATGAGAAGGACCCATAGAAGTTTTTTGTGAAGGCTTGGCTTTGATTTTGAAAAAAAAAAAAAAAAAAACATGTTGGCATCTGCTGCTTGTGTAAATTGCTTGGCCTTCATAGGAGTTTATTCTTTTTTTGGCCGATAAAACAAAGTGGCTGTTAGTAAGTTCTGTCATTTTCTCGAGAAAATCTTCTTTTTTTTTTGAAAAAAAAAAAAAAAGTAAGATTCTCAAAATTATGGGGATATATATAAGAAGTGAGGTGCTTTTAACATTATAAAATCTTGTTACCTTTTGATATTGTGGGTTTCTAAAATTATCAAATAATGTAACAAGAAATTTGTGTACAAGAAAAATTATATTTGCAAGAAAAAGTTCAAAAAACAGATCTCTTCCAAATCAAATCTTGCGACATAAAATGTGTGAAAAGTATATCCTCAGCACAATAAATAAAGTGCTTGTGTACAATATAACAGTTGAATGATTTACAAATGCCACGAAAATGGGGGAAGATGAAAGAAAGTCTGCAATTGGTGAAAGAGCTTTATCAAGAACATCATGAGTTTGTTTATATTTTAAATTCGACTGTAGAAACGTCGCAGCGGTTCATTCGTTACATATACCATAAAATAAATGCAGCAAAATTTGTAGTGCCAATAGCACTTTAGGTCAGTCTCCATCAGCAGTAAATGTGAAAAAAGGAAGGTGCTAACATACAAAAGATGGAAAATGTTGATGACTTATACTCCACATCATAGCAAGCTATTTCTTAATCATTCATATAATTTTCTGATAATATAACTCTATCATTTCGATACAAGTAATTGTTGATGATGAAGACTCATACCCCAGGAATAGGGAACTGGGTTGTAAGAGCTTCAACCCTCCTGCGCAGGTCTGACACCTTGTCCATTAAAGAGAAGTCAGGGGATGCTACAAACTTCATGAAATCTTGGAGCTTTGATCCAGAGACTAATCGCTTAGCTTCAAGGGTTATCTGCACACCCTCATGAATGAAGTCTGCAACTGCTGCAAATTCTTTTTCTGTGAATCCTCTGGTTGTCATAGCCGGTGATCCGATGCGAATGCCACCCGGCACTAGTGCACTCTTATCACCTTTGTAATTGAGCATTGGCATGTGTAAGTTCAACAAGAAAGGAACAGGTCAATTCAAATAGAATATTATGACAAGGCTGCAAAAGCAAGACTCACCAGGCACTGAGTTTTTATTTAAAGTAATAGATGCCAAGTCAAGAATCTTCTCTGCCCGAGCACCATCAATTCCCTGTTCATAAATGGAGTCTTAAATCCCACTAATAATGTTAATAGCACAAAGAGACTCCACTCACAAATATCTTGCTCCTAAAAAGTTGAACTGATAACCACAAAGCTTATTTCCTGCCCAATATATACACATGTTACAGCCTTTATTTGTTACTACAAAAATGTTCATAAGCAGTACAACTCCTTGGTGAGTTCACAGGAAGCAAGGCCTTGGGCTCATTGGCATTTCGCGGTGAGTTCACAGGTCTACATTTTGCTGGGTAAAGAAGTCAATTATCATGGAAAAAAAACTAAAAAACAATAAAAGATAACATGGGCGCCAGAAACTTACTAATGGCCTTAGATCAACAAGAACCAGGTGATTATCACTCCCACCAGAAACCAACTTATATCCTAATTCAATCAATCGGCTAGCAAGAGCTCCACAATTAGAGACCACCTACAAGATAGTAATTATGCTAAACTATCATCATTATGGCATACCTTGTAACAAGTTAGGATATTTAAGGAATGTGTAGTACCTTCTTCTGGTAAGCCTTAAACTCAGGGGACTGTGCATGCTTCAAGCAAACTGCAAGTCCTCCAATTGTGTGGTTATGAGGACCTCCCTGCATAGATAATTTAGTCATCTAATACTACACAAATAACTTTAAAAACTTTAAAGGACCTAAACATTGAACGCCACAGAAGTGACAACTATAACAGCAACAGTAAAGTAGTCCAGCTGACCTGTAGACCTGGAAAAACAGCATTGTTGATGGTAGATTCTAAATCAACTCCAAGAACAGGATCCTTTTTGAAGAAGATCATGCCACCTCTAGGGCCTCTCAAAGACTAGAGAGAGATGTCTAAATTTATAAGGTCGTGCATGCGTAGATTTCAAGAACAATAGAATATGCGTTTCAGAGGATTGATGCCATTTTAACAGTCTAATGATCCATAAAAGCCAAATGTCTCTCAATTGCACCAAAAGTAAGGCAAACAAAACCAATGACCTAATGATGCGTGAGCAATATATTTTAGAGCAGTAAAATTGGAAAAAATAGGCTCGTACTTTGTGTGTTGTGGTGGTCACAATGTCGCAATACTCAAAAGGATCAGCAACAACAGATGCAGCAACAAGTCCACTGATGTGAGCCATATCCATCATGAGAAAAGCACCAACAGCATCTGCAATCTTCACAAGTCAGAATCAAACTTGATCAGTCAGTACGAGTTGTTAGAAGGGAGAAATTTTTTAGAAACAATAAAAGCTATGGTGGTAAGCAGATATCATTGCAACCTTTCTCATGCGGGGATAGTCGAAATCTCGAGGATAAGCACTAGCACCAGCAATGATGAGTTTTGGTCGAAAGAGAATAGCTGTTTTCTCCAGCATGTCGTAATCAACAAGACCTGTTTGATATTTTTAAAATTATATTTAATCCCCCACACCTTCGGTCCCTCAAAAGAAAAAGATTAAAGCATCCATAATATTTGATAAAGGAATTGCAGCACCTGTAGATTCATCAAGTCGATAAGGCATAGACTCAAAATAAATTGATGTGCCTGACACCCGTCTTTTAGGAGTCATGAATCCATGAGACAAATGTCCCCCATGGGGTAAGTCCAAACCCTAAATTACATGTATAGATAAATAAATAGATGCATTCCAAGAGGTGAACACAACCAACAAAAGCAAAAGTGAAGTGTGAAAAACAACTTACCATTAAACGATCGTGTGGATTTAATATTGCTGTGTAAACCTCAAAGTTAGCAGGCGAACCAGACAAAGGTTGAACGTTAACACCCCAATTCTTCCCATCTACATGAAAGGCTGCTAAAGCCCTTTGTTGACACAATGTCTCAAGCTCATCTATGTACTCATTGCCACCATAGTACCTAAAGTATATAATAAACCTATTAGATACACACAAAACACACTGGGACACACACACAGACACAAATTGAAGCACTTGTCCACAAATTACCTAAATTTACCTTTTACCAGGTAGACCTTCTGAGTACTTGTTTGTCAGGCATGAGCCAACTGCTTCCATCACTGCTCGAGATGTAAAATTCTCAGATGCAATAAGCTCAAGGCTTCTGAACTGCCTTCCCTTCTCCTTGTCAATGATTGCACGAACTTCAGGATCTGCTTCACTCAAGCCATGGTCTACAAAGCTATTTCCATTACCTACATTTCATAACATGCAATTCCATGCATAATGAACAGTGTAATATTTACTGTCAACTGTAAGCATCAACTCGTTCATATGCTTCTAATCAAACAGAATACATTGTGTAACACAAGTTTTACCAGAATCTACTATTCTGCCAATAATTAGTGGTTTTCAGTAGCCTATAGATATGTGCATGCTAATGACATCACATCCTTACAAGAAAATGGTCACTCTTGCCTATGCAGACAAAGCAAAAGCAGGTACTTAAGAATAGCATGCCAAGGCCAATAAATGTCTAATCTACATGGTTTTAGCACTAACAAGAATTAGCAATGGTAACCTATTTTTTCTGGGATGGTGTCATGCTTTTTGTTAGATGCATATGGTCGTGAATTCCAAACCTTGAAATCTACTACTTAAAAGTACTTTTCTTCAAACAGTCGTAGTACATCCACAACAACAGAAAGAACCAATTAATCATAAAATGTAGGCTACCTCCACTTTTAGTGACAGACACAGTAGAAGGCGGCTTTCCAGTAACCAAACTTCCTTCAGTATAAGAAGATCTACAGGGTTTCACCAAATTGAGTTTTACTTGGTGTGAAAATCCAATAACACCACACCCTTTTGAAGGAAATCTCGATTGCTCGGTCCAAATGGGCTGTTGGAGAGAACCCATCAGGGAAGGTCTGGTACAAGCCTGCATACTAGCCTCCGATACAAGACTTCACAAACTTCCTACACACTACCAATAAAACCGAGGTTAAAAAACAAACTCGATGGAAATGCAAGCATATTGCATAGAAGAATCCATTCGAATCAACGAATATAACTATGAACATACACTCATGGGACATGGCTTATTATTCAACCCATGAACAGAGCCATGCGATAAACAATGTCCGAAACTAGAAAGTCTTTTAAGTAAACATTGTGGTACAAAGAAAACTTCAAATAATTTGTAGAATACAGCTACAGCACATGCTGAAACAACAAAAAATAAAGTTTATAGAACCAGTAGACAAAGCACAATTCAAATGTCCATCCTTACAGTCTCAAGATCGTTATAATACAAACCCATAATAAGTCATTAAAGTAGATGGCGGTAAACCACAGATGTTAACCCACAGTCTAATAAAGATGTCTTTGGGTATTTTCTTTCATTAAAATACTGCATGGCATTCATGTGAAGGGTTTCTTAGTACGTATAAAGGACTCAAGTCCAGAAGTGCCCGTTCTTTCCTTTATTCCACAAAGAACCACTAAGGGTCTAAATCCTAATGATTTAGAAACTACAGAATGCATATCAAAATAACTCAATATTAACTTCATGGTTTAATTTGAATCAAAGGTCAAACTTTAGAGGTTATTATGTAATTACACAAAAAATAAACATCTTTTATAAGATGCGAATTAGCAATTTCAGAAGAATGCGAAAAACTGTTTCAAAGTTTTAAGCTTCAAAATATTACATTGATACCAAAGGCCAAAAAACTCGTTAGAATTACAAGCGGATAGTTAAATTCATGAAGCCATTACAAGCAGATACTTAAATTCATGAAGCCATTACAAGCAGATGCCTTTTACGCACCAAAAGACCCTATTCCTTTATCAGTTATTACTGCTAACTTGCAACAAAAATCTCAAGCATGAAACACAAATATAATTCTTCGCAAAACCTCATAGAATGAGTTGGGTCACGGCTTTATATGCAAATGAGTAAATCTGTTAAATTCCGTTGTCGATTATTCTATCTTATTTGTCTCTCAAAACCACAAAATACCAGTACATCAATCGCAATTGCAAGAAAAAACACAGTATACAGGAATGGCTACCGTTTTCGTCGTCTTTGTTGAAATCACACGCTGTTTTGTGTGATTTTCTGGAAGCTTGCGGTTGCTCTTGGTGGAAACCTGATGGAACAGAAAAAAGGGAGGAGAGATTGGGACTGAGTGACGACGAGAGAAAAACTGAGATGGAGGCGGAACAAGGCGGCTTTTGTTAGTGGAACTGTAACACACGGCAGCACCAATTTGAAGAAGTGAATAACGGCGTAACCCTATCACACGTGAAGATTGATTCTCTGCTGGAGTGTAACGCTACTTCGGATAATTATTATTATTTATTATTTTATTAATTTTTTACTTATTTATTATTATTTAATATTCTATTATTATTTTTTCATTACTTTTTTATTAATATTCACTATATATCTAATATGTCTAAATACCCAAACTCAACACCCAAACTCAACCTAAATGTAGAACTAATCTGAAGTGATTTCTGATGTAATATAGGGGTGGGGTCGTGCGCCGATGGATTTGTAGTTTGGGTCTTTAGTTCGGATAATGATAGGCTTACTACTTCCTACCACCTATTTACTATTTTATAGTGTATTTGATTTTTTTTTTTATTTTAAGTATTTTTTTTAACATCTTTTATTTTTTTAAAAAAATTAAGAAAATGTACAACTTCACTAATAGTGTAACACCTCGCCTAATTAACCATTATGATTAACCTTTAAACGCTCTAGATTAAGTTTATGATTTTGGGCTTTAAATATTTATTATTATTATTATATTATTGTGTTTGATTATTTTATTTACTTACTTCAATATTGACAGTAAGATTAGTTTAGACCTTGACACTTAGTATCATTAAGCAAAATGTTAGAGAAGCAAGCCCATTAGTGATTCTAGTAAGGCCTTTAGGACCTCAGAACATTTATGGACCAAGCCTTAGAAGCCTTAAACCAAGCCTCTTAGGAATTCAAGGCTTAGGCCTAGTTTGGATACACAAAATCATCTCATCTCATCTCATTATTACAACTTTATCAAATTCTCACATAAAATATAATAAACAATTCAATTTTTTCAAATTTCAAAATAAAATAATATTAAAAAAATATATTCTAACAATATTTTATTTAACTTTCACAAAAACATCTTATCTCATCTGAACTACGTAACCAAACGAGACCTTAGTATATAGATAGCCTTGACCCAAGTATAAGGAAGGCTTAAGACTTTTGGGTCAAACTTGGTGTAGATTTGACCCATGGCCCAATTAGATCAAGACAAACCCTTTCAAACCCCACCTTTGTGGACTTTAGGCCTTTTTTTAATCTTCGAAATATGGAAAACAAGGCCTCTCTCACTTAAGCCTAAAAGCCCTGGAGCCTCTGACCCACACTCATGGGCCCTTTTAAGCCCATCAAGGTCCAAAAGTCTTGCCTTCCATTTTTACGCTTCCTATTAAAAGCCCAATACACCATACCATGAGTTTCCTTAAACCCATATCATGCCCTCAGTACCCAAATAAAATTTTAAAATTTGGTTAAGACAATTAACCAACTTACCCAAGATTAATGATCTTTAAACCATGTTTTGAGGCTTAATTTCTTTCTTAATCTTTTTTTTAACCTTTAGATATAAAATTCTCTTAATTTATTACTGAATTACATCACTCTTAGATCATACTAAAACCCTAGATAAACCTCCACATATATCATTAAAGGAAATGACATATCAAACCCTAAAACTACACCAATTGGCACTTTTGTGAGCCCTTTGAGTATATGGACTATTTTGCCCTTAGGCCCAATATTTTTGTGTCTTTTTCTCAAGGGTAATATGGTCCTTAGACACCTCTTATAACCCCTTTAAACCCAAACCAAGCTTTGGACGAAATTGGTTTAAAAAACCAAGTCCTTAACCAAAACCGAATTGCACCAAGGAACTAGTTGAATGAGAATCAGTTGGGTTGAGTTTCAACCAACCACCTGCCATGGCTGAGCCACCACCCCATGCCACCTCCAAAACCACCTAATCCCCAAGTGGCCCTATGGCCATCATGAACATTTGACCAAGCTTCACCACCCATAGAAGGCAACAAAAACTAAAAGCATCCAAGAACCCTTCACTCAGCAACCACCTCCCTTGCATCACCTTCTTGAGTTGCACCTCCATGATTCACCTAGCAAACAACCATCCATCTTCTACCACCTAAAAAAGGCTTCAAGAAATGACCTTACCCCTGTGCAATTCCACCTTAAGAAGATTCAAGGAGAGGAGTCAAAGTGATGATCAAATCTTCCCAAGGAAACCACTTGAACCCATCAGCCCCCTTGGGTGGTTTTGATGGTTTTTCTCATCTCTCTACTACCACGACTTGACCACCATTTTCAGGAGCAATGTAGCAACTGTAGGGAAGAAATCATGGTGGTTTCAGGCCACTATTCCCCCTGCACAAGATGACACAAGCTGATGAAGGCAAATCTGAAAATTTCAGCCCTTCACCATAGCCCACCTCTACCAATCCCCTTGAACCAAGGTCAATGTCCTCTCCCCTTTTGTTGCCTATAAAAGGCCCCTTCACCCCCCTCATTTCCTCCACACCTCATCTCCAACTCCCCATTGAGTATAGAGAGTAATCTTCCCTCTTAGTTTTGAGAGAAACCGAAAGTGAGTGAGTTTGAGTGTTTTTTAAAGTTCTTGTGAGTTCTTGAGCTAGGAGCTTGAGTGGGTTACGAAATTTGTAAGTATTCTTGCTCTAGATCTTAGTTTACATGTCAAGTTGAGGTTTTAAGTATTGGAGTATTTTTTTAGTTGGATTTAGAAAAGGATACCATGCTTAATGCAAAACTGGGTCCATTAAGGATGATTTAAGTGTTTAAATGGTTTTAAGTGGAAATTTAACTATGACATGTCTAAAATATGTTTTTATATGATTTATTAATATCTTAGAATGATTATGGAAGGTTTTATTTTTTATTTGAAAGCATGTCATGATAAGTTATTTTAATTCTATCTTGTTTTGCTATCTTGTTTTGATCATCAAAGTATGCATAGGTTTTAGTAAGTTTGTGATTAAGGCATGAAGTTTAATTTGTTCCACCTAAGCTTGATGATTAAGCATATAGGAACCTTATGATTGGGATAAGAATGAAATTTACATGTTTTGAATGAATTTTGAAAGCATACCTTGATGAGTTACACAAAGAGTATCAAACTTGATTAATGGATGATTGTTGAAGATTAAGGTTCTTAACCATAATTAAGTGTTGGGATGAACTTGATTATCTAAGAATTAACCTTTATCATATCATTAAAGATTTAGTGATTATTTATGATTAAAGAAAGTTGCTCAAGCATACATTCATAGGGATTAATAGTTGAAAACACTTGAAGGGATCAATTAGAGTGCATGCCACGAGTTGGGAGTATTTGAGCTAATTCCACTTTGAATCTTACAATTCTAAGAGTTTAGATGACTTTAGAATATCAAAAATATGAGGTCCATAAAGTTTGGTTAAATTTGAGATTTGTTTACAAATAGTAAAAAGTTAATGCCTTAATGACAATTTTTGAGAGTTTACGAGTATTTTTGTAAATACCCATTTTTAAAACCTTTTGATTATGAACGTCTTCCATAGTAATATTAATCCTAACTTAGTATGAATTTGTTTTCAATCGCTATGACCTTTTTTGAAAACTCAGGAAGTTTGTAAGTTGGTCTCTAACTTACACCTTGATAGATTATTTATAATTTATTGATAAATGCTTCATTTATGTTTCAAAAATCATTTTGAGCATAAAATTTCATGTTATATAATGCATTGAGTGCATACTTACATGGCATGTGATATTTTCACTACTTTTTCATATATTACACCTATAAATATCAATTTTACATGAAACTTGCTACATATGCACATGTCATGAAATACATTTTTCAACTTAACATGAAAAATAATTTTTGTCACGACCCCAAAAGCTAGGATGAGAAATTATCTTAGTGGAACTCCTCTGTCCACTCTGGAGTGTTTAAGAATTGAGTGGTAACCCCTAGGTTGATGAAAAACAGTCAACAGGTTTCGAATGGGTTCTTTTTACAGAACGCCGGAGCGAAGTCAAATTTTTTTTATGACACCTAAGGCTGGTAGGTATACACGTTATGATGTTATGATATTATGTTATATTACTAATGCATTGAGTACGAGTTTGCAGATAATGTAATTTCAACGTGAGTTGTATTACGGTCACTGGTATGTAGGGGTGGCAATATGTGACACGACCCGTTAACCAAACACGAACACGACACAATAAAAGCGGATTAGGGTTTACCCTTAACGGGTTCAGGTCAAAACAGGTTGACCCGTTAAGACATGATAGCTTAACGGGTTGATAACGGGTCAACCCGTTATGACCCGTTATAACCTGTTAAAAAAGTTAAAGTTACAATTATACCCTTATACCTAAAAAATAAAATTGTTGGGATTTTAATTTAGATATTTTTATTGTTTGGATTGTAATTTTGGACTTGTAGTTAGTTTTATATTTTTTTTATAGATATTGTGATTTTAATATTTATATAAAATTACGCTAAACTTAACTAGATAAAATGGGTTAATTTTGGGTCTGTTTCAATCCATTTACATAAACGGGTCAAAACGGATTGACACGACACGACCCGTTATATTAATGGGTCGTGTTAGGGTTTGAGATTTTGACACGATAAGCTTAACGGGTCGGGTTAGGGTTGACCTATATAGTATAATATACATGTCTTGACACGACACAAACACGAACCGTTAACACGATTTAACACCCCTACTGGTATGTACTCACAGTGCATATGGGAAACTGTAATAACACCACACGTTATGATATTACGATTAGATATAAATTGCTAATAATAATGAAATGTTATGATGGAATTATGTTTTTTACAATGGAAATAAAAATGATCTCTGAATGAAAATATGTCTATATTTTTCTGAAAATGTTAAGGAATCCAGATGCGAGACACACACACATTTTTTTCCATTTCATATTTATCATTCTTGATACATAATTTATCTTTGTGCAAGTTGGTTGTTAACTTACTGAGATTTCATGTAAATCTTACCCCTTGTGGACCCACAATCATGAAATGATAGAAGTTGTGTCAGGATTAGAGGAGGACGGATTAGATGGAGCACTGGATCCGACTAATTGAGGAGGAGCCTGACCTCGAGAGGAGATTGGACTTGATCCTTATGTTTATAGCACTAGTCCTTTTATTCTCTAGAATGCATGAAGCGATTGATTTAACTTTGGAGACTTTAATACTTAGTTGTACTAAGTTTATGCTATGATTTGACTTTGAACTAATGATTGTCACTAATGCATTGAGATTTTTTAGTTATTCTAACATAAGTTATCTTTCACCCTTATTTCCGCTATGATTATTACATACTGCTAGTTGCACTTATAAGATGTATTGCATAATAACTGTCATGTACGGAGATATGTAACCTTGTGTTACATGTCCCGACGCTCTAAGTTTCTGTTTCATTCCAAGCAGAGGTTGGGGCGTCACAAATGGTCACTTCCTTAACCATTAGGTAAAAAAAAAAATTAAAAAAATAAAGAGAGTAGTAAATGACTGGTAGGAAGTAGTAAGTCTATTATTATCCCTTTAGGCTTTGTTAGTTGGTGTTTAATTGTTATCTTTTAATTAAAAGGTATGTTGAACAGTGAGCCATAGGCCTTAGCTTCCTTTTAGTTTGAGTTGAGTCCGTAGGGTTATAGGCCATTGTGAGCCCATCAATGGAGTCTATTTTATTGTACATCTGAACTCTTAGAATGAAATTCAGCCTCATTTGTTTTCATAACTTCTCTCACCTCATTTCATTTCATCTTATCTAATCATTACAATTTTTTCAAATTTTCACACAAAATAAAATAAACAATTCAACATTTTCAAATCACAAAACAAAAATAATATTAAAAAAATATATTCTAAAAATATTTTATTCAACTTTTAACTTTCATCTCAACTCGTCTCATCTCATCTTATCTACAAAAACAAACGAGTTCACTTTTTCTTTATTCCCTAGAGGTAAGGGTGTAACCGGTCTGGCTTTGGACATACCGGTTTTAGAACTAATACCACATCGGTTACACCCCTAAATTGGCACTTCCGATTTTACCGGTTCAGTCCGTTGTTTTCGGTATAGTATATATAATATTGTATATATATTGTAGTATATAATAATATAATGATAATATATTATAGAATATTATAATATATATTATAATTGTATTGTAGACTATAGTGATAATATATAGTTATTTATATAGGATTTTAAATTTTAATGTTATATTAATTAGTAATTTATCATATAATACTAAATTATTTTATATATAATTATATATAATATAAAAAATATTTTATACAATATAAAAAATTAATATATATATATATATATATGAATCAGTTTGATTCGGTGTTAGTAAAAGAAAAACCGGAACCAGACTGATTTCGACTTATTTTGAAAAAAATGGAATCGGTAATAGACCAGACCCAACCCATTGGTTCGATTCAGTCCAATTTGGTTTACTAGTTCACCGATTTTTTTTTCACCCCTATCTGGAGGAGCTCCACCTTGAAGAGAGCGCTATCATTACCTATATTTTACACTACTATATTTTCCTTACTTGATGTCACAGTCCACAAATGGAATACATGGGCCATGGGCCAATTTAATTTTACTTACAACTTCATTTACTTTGATACTACTTGTTATTTGTACTACAATATAACTGGTGGGTCTTGGCCTTAGTTTTATTTTCTTCTATGCTTTTAGTGTGCTAGTTTGGGCCTATGTAGGGGTCATCTCCTTTATGTACAAGCTAAGGGCTCTAGGGTTCAAAATCTATAAACTTAATGAAAATCCTACTTTCATTCTCTTATCTTCTTTATTTTCTTTCTATGAAGGTGCTCCCCTTGAAGTGAGTAATTTCAATATATTTAGTTCCTAAGTAACATGAGATGTGTTACAAGTAGTATCTAGTGCCAGGCTTTCCTTGGCAACTGCTTCATCAATCTATGGAAATGGAATAAATTCTCTCATCCTTACTCAACATCAAAGAGCTAGTCGAACAATCACAACAATGGTAAGAAGTTATTTTACAGACGTTCAAAGATATCAAAAACAACTTTGAAGATTTCAAGAATAACTTCAAGCAAGGTTTCACAAATTTGGAGGACCAACTCTACCCTCTACAGGAAGAGGAAAAATACGCAGCAACGGTGCAAGAAGAAAAGGTAGACAACTCCGATCAGATCTCTCTTCCTCATGTTTCCACCCATTCCTTTAGAAATCGAAAAACAGTTTCTCCATTCTCAAACCTCGCTCTCCGACTCTCATGTCCTTTCCTTCCCCTCAGAAATTATTTTTCCATTTCTTCTTTCCTGTCAGTTACCTCTAGCAACAACTACTCACTAACCTTAAGAAGGGAAGGCCTAGCCATCACATGGGAGCTTGATCTCGGTGGCATCGATTTCCAGTGCCTTGACTTCTCTCCCCATCCAAGCCAGAGTCAGCCATATTTGGGCAATCGAACCCGGAACCAAGCCCATCTTTGCGGAATATTGGACCACAGCGAGAAGATCTTTTTGTCAATTGATCATGGGTTCAACACCAACTAGCTCCTCACCGGACAGGCACATTTTGTCCTCTGCAACTTCCCAACTACTTCCAACCCACCTTCCCACCACAACAACCACCAACATACCCACGAGTTCCTGCAGCCCAATGACTTTGTTGGTAGCGGGTGGCACTCCAACCCTCCCAAGGATCCTGAGGATGTTAAGCGTAGACTCATTCTGTCCCACCGCTAAGGAAGCTCCTTTCAGCAATGATGACGGCAAGATCTTCGAATTTGAGCATGGGGCCTACAGTCATCGCCGCTTAGTGATATTTGAGTACAATAGATTTGCTCTGATGCTGTTTCAACTCCTATTGCAGCCAAATCTTCTTCTGCAGATACTTAGTCTGAAATAGCACTAGACCCAACATCTCCATCGGGGGAGGGCAAGTTGAAAACCACCCTGCAATTATTGACTATTGTCCTAATGAGAATTCGGATGCAACAACGTCTGACACCGTCCCACCTATCAATTATAACAGCAACAATGGTGCAGAAAACTATTTTACATACTCACAATTTTTTACGTCGATCGGCTGTTGGAGCAAGACTTTTAACATGTTCTATGATCCATCGAGGCCACTAAATGACAAAAAACTTTCCCCAATACATTCGCCGATGCAACAGGGGCTAGGACCTTCTTGCTCATATTATACTACCCCCAATGATCTGAAAATGAGAAGAGAATTTTAGAGATTTACTGAAAATGTTGTTTCTAGCATTGATGGAGAAGTTCTATGGAACAAGGATTTTTCAACTGATTATTCAGCCTCTTGAAAGCTAAGTAATCTATGCTGTTGGTTTCAATGGTTACTCCTAGCTTGATATCGTGGAGGTTAGGCAATGCTTTCCATGTTGGGACGAGCCGACTTGCAAGGCTACATTCGAGATCACATATGATTTGTCATCTGAGCTGGTGGCTCTTTCCAATATGCCAATTGCTGAAGAAAAACAGGATGGCCATCGGAAGACAGTTTCTTACCAAGAATCACAAATAATGTCTACATATTTGGTGGCAGTTGTTGTTGGATTGTTTGTTTATGTGGAAGATCTTACATTAGATGCGATCAAAGTTCAAGTATACTGTCAGGTAGGTGAGGCAAATCAATGGAAAATTGCATTGAACATTGCTGTCAAGACATTATTTCAACAAGAGAGTCAGACCTAGGACATTCAAGATAGGAGACCTGGTGCTAAGAGAAAGCGGGGTCACCACAAAGGAAAAGGGCAAGTTCAGCCCTTGATGGGAAGGACCAGACGCGGTAGTGGCCAACCACAGGCCTAGGTCGTACCACTTGAAGGATAGCCAAGGCAAAGAACTACAATACCCCTGGAATGCAGAAACACCTGAAGAAATTTTACTCTTGACTATGTTAAATTCTTGATTTGTCAGAACTCTACTATTAAATTCTTGATTATGTTTCATAGTAAATAAAGCATTCATTCCGAGCCAGTGCTGACCCACCCAAGGAAAAAGGGCGCGGAGGTCAATAAACCACACGATCTTTAAACACCAATGACGAGTCCACAGATTCGCAGTGCCAAGAAGTGCTTCACTATGCTTCCTCTGCTGTTCGTCTGCATCAGTGCAATTTTTCTTGCATTCCTTGTGCCATATGGCCAACTCTTCTAGAGCATCGCGCGCCTCGAAGAGGTCAAGGTTAGTTTGCCACTTGTTTTCCTCTGAAGCTGCCAGCACCTCCCCGAGTTCAGAGCAATGCCGTTGGGAACTAAACAACTCCTGGCCAATGGAATTTAGCTCCTCCTTAAGGGCGGAGAGTTCAAAGCGTGCACAATCCCACTCAGACTCTAACTCCCCCTGGTCAAGGGAAAGTTGAGCTCAGGCAAAGTCACGCTCTTACTCCAGCAGTCCCAATGAGAAATTGTCCTGAACCTTCTCCTCCCTAGCGTGACAAAGTTCATCGCAAAGGTGGACAACCTCGTTGCGAAGAATGTCCAAGTCACCTACCAGAGAGTGCGCATAGCCATCTGCTTGCTCGAGTAGGATCTCCAACTTTGCCCTCTTAGCCTTCCATTTCTCAAATTCCCTCTTGGCGTACAAAGAAAACACAAGCCTAGAGTGAACTTCAACCTCCAAGTCAGCGTGATCCGCCATGATCTAGGCTGCCAAATCATCCACACCCTACAAAGGTAAAACCAAAGAGAGTTAAAAAGAGAGAGAGAGAGAGAGAGAGAGAGAGAGAGAGAGAAGAAGGATCAAAGGTAACAGCAATTGTAGTACCCCAAAGAGGAAATTCCTTAACCAACTAGCCATGCTACTGACGGTTTCATCCCTAGCAAGACCAAAGGAGGTGGAAGCACCTCCCAAGACCTCCCCATCATCCTCACCTCGGGACCATAACGGGGACCAAGGGAGAAAGCCTCAGGAGACGCCGCCACTAAGCCTACCCCAATCTCAAAGGCCTTACCCAAATCTTCCACCTAGCGAACAACGTTGGTGTAAGATAGTTCAACATCCCCCAGATTGACATCCTCACTCATGAGGCCGTCCAATGGAACACCCTCCTCTAGGGGAGAGGATTCAATGTCATCCCATAAAGAAGAGGGAAAATGAGAGGGGATAGAAACCTGGTCACCGCTAGCCCCCAAGTCAAGCAAAGGAGTCTCTCCCCCCGAGACACTAGTGGGCAAAGAGTGGGGAGTTGAACTTTTGCCCTCACTCTCTTCTTCAAGTTCTTCTATAATAGGAGCGTCGCCGCCCTTGTCTCTGCCCTGGACACCATTGTTGCCCAAGGCCTCAACGAAAAGGCAGTGTCCACATCCACATTGACCTTGCCGCTTTCCTTTGGCAAATCAGAAGCTTCAAACGTAGGGAACTCAAATGCTGGATTGGACGCCAAGTCGATTTGTTGAAAAGGGAGGTCAAAATTGAAGGCGATCGCCAGATCAGAAAGGGCTTGACCCATCAAGCCTTCGAAGTCGTCAAGACCTGGAGAAGGCACGCGAGTCGGCGAACGACTCGAAGGAAAAGGTGAGGTATTGTGAGGCTTGTTGGCCGCAGGGGAGGCACCCAACACCTGCACCCGTGACCATTCTTTTTGTGAAAGGATAAGGCGTATTTGCATTAGTGAGGCGTATTTGCATTAGTGGGGCGAGGGCACTTTCACGAGGCCTTTGGAGTAGACTCTAAGGAAGGCTTCTTTGGGGAAAAGGGGGCGACGACTTTGGTTAGAAACAGGCGACTTTTAACATTTGAACGATCAGGCATCACCAAGAAACAATCAATATTGGCGGGTGTCAGAAGGACCTCGGTCCAAATCTCGTCCTCTTGTTTAGCTGCCCAAGCGGCAACAATGTTGACTCGAGATTGCTCCCGTTCGAATAGGGGACCAAAGGCTGCCGCCAGACCTTTGTCATCTGGGACCTTACTCCAGGTGCCTTTGATAGGGAATTCTCGGTGCACAACCTCTAAAAGAGGAAATTCCCAGCTTGTGCTAGAAACGAGGAAAAACTTCCTCGTCCATTGTTTGGCATTAGAATGGTGAGTCTTAAAACAAGCCAATCGCTGGTCTTTGATCTAAAAATTGCAAACATTACTCGGAGAGCTCCTCAAAGAACAAAAAGCCAAGAACTCTTGAGCGGTTAAGTCTGGGTATTCTTCCCGAGTGGGCTCCAAGACTAAGCGGAACACGATACAAGAACAAAGAAGAACTCGCCATTTGTGAGAGTGAAGTTGCGTAGGAGTCAACTTTAGAAGATCAAGAACGACGCATATTGGGCTACAGAAGGGAAATTGTAAACCATGTGTGAGGGGGCAAATAGGTAGAGCAACCTTTTCGGCAAATCCTTATTCATTGACACAGCCACGACAAGGAATTTCAAAGAGTATCGAGTTTGGGATCCCATAGGAGTTGCACACATTCACCAAATTCTTAGGGGTGAGGGTGGAACGCCACCTGTAGCCTTCGAAACGTGGAATGTCTTTCATGGTATAAGACTCTAAGGTCTGTGATACATTTCGTTGGGCCATCATCACGACAAACGAACAAGGAAGAAGGGGAAAGGAAGGAAGGTTGCTAGCAAAGAATCAAGAAGTGGGGAGTTGAAGCTAGGGAACTCAAGAACGTGAATAGGAAAGGGAGAGATTGGAGGGAAGTCAAAAGAATGCGGAGAGGAAATGAGGGAAAGTAAGGACTACGCATCATCATTGCCTGACTAAATGAGGTGACACGGGGAGAACGTGGCAACAATTACAGGGTAACGTATGCACGTTCTTCGAGTTTCAAATCTCCCGCTCCTTGGGGAGTGGAAATGGCAAGAAAGGTAAATTAATGGGCTAGCGGGATAGCCCATAGGTCTCGAATCATTTCTTTGAGTATAAGATGAGGCTATACATGGAAAAGAAAAAAACTTCCCCACGCGTACACGCAGGAGGAATTAGCAGGATAATTAGAGGAGACAATATTGACTCGGCACGAACTAGGGGCCCAAGTACTAGAGACCCCCAAGGCCTATATTTCGTAAAGAGAGTTATGGATCATACCTAGAGTTTAACCGCCCTGTTTATTAGGGCAAAGAGACCCTTACAATGTGAATACAAATACAATGATGATCCAATATTTCCGTGATATTAGGAATAAATCTTATTATGGCTAAATCCATGATGAAATTGATCAATTATCAGTACATCTCCACGCCTATATATAGAGACAACATGTAACTCTCTAGACGAATTATTAAGTATTCTTAAACTATTACCCCTCATTTATTATTGATTTAGGTATCGGAGATGTCTTAAGACACATCGTGCTGACAACTTAACGATTTGCAGGTGAATGGTTACAACGGTGGTGAAACACATCCTTTACACGTACCATTTTTAAAAAAAATCTAAATCGCATATACACTATTTTCTATTATTATGATAGAGCAAGACTTCTATAAAATCTATAATAAAAGAGAAATGCTTCCCTTCTATGTAGTTAATCATATGGTTGGCTTAAAATTATAGGGATGCTTTTGTTTCCCCATGAGTACGAGCACATGTGCTTAATATTGCAAGGATTGTTTTTTTTTTCATAGGTATCCTTTTTAATTTCTCATCATAAACAACAATATCTAATGTATATCCACAGAACAAAAAAATTCTAAAAAACACCTACTTGATTGACCAAATGATTGCCATTAATCATGCTAAGGTGGTCCTCGCCCCCGCGCCGTATTTCCTTAGAGCACAGCTCGGAGCTAGGAGCCGGAAGCGGTGGTTAACATATATTTACACCCTCTAATATATATATGACACGTGCGTTTACTAAAAGTGTAAAATGGAAGTAAAGGTAGGTAATGAATTCCGTGTACCTCCTCTCCCCCATTTCTCTCTCTCTCAAGCCCGAAAATCAGATCCCCATTTTTTCATACGACTTGTTTAATTAGTTTTCAATATGACTTGTTTTAATTAGTTAGATGAAACGAACTTTGATCTTTATTGGATAGATGTTGGTGCGTTTTCTACTCAATGGCCAATAGTTAGTTAGATGACCCGTACATAGAGCCATAGACGGTACTGTAAGGTGTTGAGTCTGTTGACAATGTTGATTTACATTGTGACCAACATTTCATGGGGTTTGGGGATAAAATTCACTGAATTGTGTAAAATAGAAACTCTCAAACTTCTATTTTCCCTCTGCTATGCTATAGTGGAAAAGGAAAGAAGATAGGAACTTGCCATGAAAGGGAGAGGAGAGGGTTCAAAGAGAAAGGGACACAAGTCTGAAAGGGAGAGGAGTCTGTCAAAGAGAAAGGGAGAGGGGAGAGGGGGGAGGGGGAAATGATTCCCATCCATCGCACCTACTTTTTTTTTTTACATAAATCGCCTATGTTTCGGCTTATAATTGGAGGGTACTGTAAAACATGAAACTCATTTCATTACACAACTGCCTTTATTCTGCATGCAGTACCTCTCTCCGTCGGTGAACTACCGACGCAAGGCATACGACTACCAAAATCTCTCCCCCCCCCCCCCCCCCCCAATCTTCCTAGAAAAAACAATCATAATTTGATACGGATATCAATTTTTTTACCCTGTTCCATAAAAAAGAAATGTCCAGATCTCAATCTAAACTAAATACAAACCATTACTGATGTTACCAGATGTAGAGTGCAGACCACCCTATGGTAAAAAGGTTAGCTATTTGTAGAATCTCATCAAGGAAGAGGCACAAGCTTTTCCTCCCACTCGTCCGCAAGAAGATATATTATTTACATTTAACTCGCAGTTAGAACAAAAAGATAGTACTCCTACACCATATTCTGTGAGCACAAGCCTAACCTTTAATAGTACGGCAGAGAGTTAATTTGGCTGAAAATGACTAACCCAATCGTGAACCTCGAATAAATCATGTCTGAAGCTGCCGACCAAGAACCCAGACAGGAATGATTTTGCTCTCTTTGCCAAAAGTAATTGCGTTTTAGAATTGAATGGTTTGCTGTAGAATGGCCACCAGGAACAACTTAGAAAAACAGAGGATAAAATGAGACAGCAGAAGTAAACCCCTTCTCCCTGATGATGACAAGCAAGTTGCACAGTTGCAATAATTCTGCTGTACAACTAACCGCCACGACGCTGCCTCTTTCTGCTTTTTCCAAAATCAAAACAAAACAATAGGATATGAGAGAGAGAGAGAGAGAGAGAGAGATTACTCAAGCAATTCACACTGTAATTGCATTCTTCACTCACTACTCTAAGAATAGAAGGATATTGCAATGTTAAATTGATGCCAAGAAGCTAAACAATATAAAGGGGTGAATATATCTTCCACATTACGAATATTACACATTTGACAATTATGATACATTAGCAGAAACTATTGTCTTCGCTAAAAATGAAAAAAGAAAATAAAAAAGCCTCAATTGCAATAAGAAAGTTCTTTGGCACACACCAGCCCTATGTACAATTTTTATGGATTAAACAGCTTAATCAGTTGATAAGAAAATGAATATCTAGTTCATAAAATAAACTACCGGTTTCTCACCCACATCATTGACAACCTTTCCAGCAAATATGTAGGTCTCAAGAAAATCATTTCCATGCTTCAACTGTCCTTGACAAAACTGATTTTTTTTTTTTTTTTCCTTTCTCCTTTTTGAAGCTAAGATTATTATCAGTGTGCATTCATCAATTTAACGGGAGTGAAAGGGGCAGAATGCTCCTCACCCTCTGTGTTCACCCCAACCCTTAAAAAGAAAGTAGAAGTGAAAAAATAGAAATACAATGCCAGTAGGGTCCAAGCTAAAAACCGAAGGCACCTGGGAGGCTTTATCCTATGAGAAATGATATTTGCAGTTGTGGAGTGTGCAAATATAGTGGACCCACATGAAAAAAAATTAATTTTTTAATAGTGGACCCCTCTTTTTCAAAGCAATTGCCTAGCACTTGCACACTCTACGATTGTATGTAGCATTACTCAATTTGAAGTTACATGATACATTATATATTGTGAAAATATGACATAAAATGAAAGAAAAAAAAATCATTCCATTTACAAGTTGTTATAATAAGTTATTTCATATGTTTCATTAAAAATAATTGGGAATTTTGGAATATAATTTACAGTAGGCCCTATTGCTTAGTGTGAACTGGAATAAAGTAGCAGTTTTAAGATAGCAGCCAAGTTTTGTGGTTTTGCAACAACGCTATATAATCTCCAATGGCAACGTATATATGCATACAGCCACACTTGAAAATACTCGAGGTGGAAATGAATACATATGTGAGTACAACTTTAATACAATCCCATATCAGAAATCACATCAAAATCACTGGTAGGTACACTGCAAATCCACAACAGACATGCTATATTAGACATACATGGAGAAAATGAAAACTCACCAAGTAGATGCACTATGCACAGGGACAAAGTCGCCTGGTATGTGGATGTGAACCATCACAAGAAAGCATCGCTTGTGCTCGAGTAAACAAGCATGCTCCAGGATTCTGAAAGTCATCAAAGAACAGATAGAGTTTAGTTAAGTGTAACAGGATTGAATTTTTGATTCGCATAACAGGATTGAATTTAATGTTATAAGTTTCATAATTTTTACATAGATTTCTCTTCTAAATGCAAACACTCCTGTATTGTTGAAATGAATGTTCAAAACAATAGCATTTCAATTTTGAGTTGTTCCCTTTGTTTCAGGAAAACATTTTGATCACACTTTAGGACAATATATGACCTTGATTCTAATAACTGCCACACCATAAAAAAAATAAAAATAAAAAAGTCTTGCAGTTTGGTCAACAAAAAGCTAATAAATAAGAAACTTGCATCTGTTTGGAGCAGAACAGAATCATTATTGCAGTGGAGGGTGGGGGCTACTGGCATCCTTCCAATGTGGAAGTTAAGGATTCAAGCAACCCCCATAAAGGCCGAGTACAAAGAGAATTTTGGAGAGGGTAGCCTTCAGCCTATATTGACTTGGAAATGAAACCAAGAAGCCTCCCCAAAACACACAAAACAGAATAAAAAAAGAATTTTTTGAAGGGACACCCCCCCAATTTGGATTTAGGACGCTGTGCCTTTTTTATTTTTTATTTTTTTTTTGCGCAATAGCTCCCTTGTGGTTTGAGATTTTTAGTGATAGCCCCTTCTGTTACAATTTTTGTCCATCACCGTTAAATTTTTAACGAAATGCTTCTCAAAAAATAAAAAATATATTTTAACTAAAAAAATAATTTCTATTATTTAGAAAACTTGAAGAAAAAAGGACAAACCTACCACCACGGGTGGCAGACCTCTGGCCACCATGAAGGTGGCCCGAGCAGGGCCCATGTGGTGACCATGTCTCAGCCCACCCACGTGGTGGCCAGAATACGGCCACCGACGGTGGCTGTGCCACCATGGGTGGGTTTTCTTTCTTTTTTCCTTTGACCTTTTTCTAAAAATATATATATAAAATTATCAGGAAAAAAGCTCTTATTTTTTAACTTTATTTTTTAAGAAAAAATAAATTCACGCGCGGCATTCTATGATAAGACCATGTGTCATCTATTAATGGTGATGGGCGGAAATTGTACAGAAGGGACTATTGCTAGAAATTTGAAACCACAAGAAAGGAGAATTCCTCTGGCGTGCCCTTAGGCATCGTTTGTTTTCAGAGATGAGATAAGTTGAGATTAAAGTTAAAAAGTTGAATAAAATATTATTAGAATATATTTTTTAATATTATTTTTGTTTTGAGATTTGAAAAAGTTGAATTGTTTATTTTATTTTGTGTGGGAATTTGAGAAAGTTGTAGTGATGAGATGAGATTAGATGAGAGGTTTTCAAAGTTTTAGGTTTTATCCTTGAAAGCAAACAAGGTCTCCTTTTCGCCAAAACCTCCACCCACACACATTTTGAGGATAAGCACATATGGGCTCATGTGTTACATAACATAACACAAATCTATGTTTAAGGAATGAGGTATGGATCAAGGTTGCACTGATGGCCCTCAATGTTTATGGAATTTCCCCTCCCAGGCATGCGTTTCCCAACCAAAAAAAGTTAAGGGATATCATATTTAATCTAAGATGGTGTTGAAGTGCTCCAAACACCAACAACAGATGATCTTTGCAATATAGAGAATTTTAAGATGTTGCAATGCTAAGTGAGAAAAAAAAAAAAAAAAAAAACTAGGAATGAAAAACAAATCAAAACTGACAAGCCATTGACTGCCCATATTGTAATTTTTAACCTTCTCTGAGTACCAATCTCTCAATAGATAGAATACACAGTTTTAATCAGCATTGTTATCTAGGAAAAGACAAAGTATAGAAATATGAAAACTTTGGTGCAAAAGAGCAAGAATACCAGATTTTTAGGGGCATCATCAACAACTTCTGCAGGTTGATCTGCTCCCATGCTTGCCAAGCAAGCTCCTTTGCAGGTCATATATTTATGCATACTGTTTTGTAAACAAATCAGAGCATGGGCAGTTTATGTATTAGTCTGATAGAAAGCAAGAGGAATTAACTTATAAAGAGAAAGTCAAAATGCATTATATTCTTGTTTGCTCAATGGAACTTCTTAGACAGCTAGTATCATATCATCCCATGGAAGATTGGTCCCCATGCATTTAAAACGGGCCCTATGAAACTTTACATAAAAGCTCATTAATCATTGAAAAGGGAAGGTAAAATCATAATGACCTCCCCAAAAGGAAAAGAAAAGAGGCGCAATCATAATATTAAGAAGCTAAAAATCAAGATAGTAAATTAGTAACTGTGATCAAATGCATGCTATGAATATGATTCTTCTTGTGCAACTAATCAATTCATAGGAAGGCCAAATGCCCCATAAAATTGTTTTCCTTCGTCCAAAAGAGATGGGAAAGGGAAGAAAAGGCACTGTCAAAAATCAACTCCTCCCTCCAAAAAAAAACCACCCACAGAAGGGCAGAAAGGTTCGCAGGTAGAATATAAACATATCTTTATGTAAAGCAAATTTTTTGGGTAGTCACAAAAAAAGGGAGAGAATTACTGAATTCACATAGTTTCATCCCGGCAATTGCACATAGATCATTGACACAAAGAAAACAGTACCTTGTGATATTTTAGCAACAATATCTCAGAAAATGGTCAAATATAATAGAACAAATGCATAATGGGTAACTTACATCTCACATTGATTCAGCACCAAAAGCTTATTTGGGACGCACGATTGCCCATTTGACTTGCAAACTGAATCACATGACTCACTTTGTCTATCACCCAAGTGAGGAGTTCAAAGTGTAAGCTAAAGTTGGAAATTAAATGGACAGGGTTTTGCTCTAAACTGGGTTGGATAAAACTTTCTCCAACCCATTTAAGAAATTTCCATGTGTCCTTTGAGCATGTGAAAGCACATGTTTTTTTAATGAAGGAACACATGGCAGTTTTTTAACTTAAACTTCTAAAAAAGCATGTGCTTGTCACATGTTTAATGGACACTAGTCATTTTTATAGATGGGTTGGACCAACCGCAGGAAAACTGTGTCCATATTAAATAGATTGAATCGAAGAAACAAAAGACAATCACCATGATTACTCACCTTCCAACAATAACGTTAATTCCATTTAGTCTTCCTTCAAGTTGTGTATTACTGGCCCCTGGTGCAGAGGAATTTTAAAACACGCAAAACTCAAATGTTAAATAATGTAAACTGCATCCAATCTAAAAGTTTTTGTTTTTTGATAAGCAAACCAATCTAAAAGTTGAATCTTGTTTCGATAAGGAATCACCATATCTCGATGGAAAGAACCTAGAAGAACCACAAACAAAATTGTAGCACACTCCCTGTAGACTTAAGAATGCTACTTAACATTTATAAAAAAAAAAAAAAAAAACTTCATACGAGCTAGGTATAAAAAAATTCTATAAAATAAAAACAAATAAAACTTTATTAAATAAAAGAGAGTCATAGGTACACTGTTAAATAAATGACAACTGTTGTGTTAAATCACAAATCATTATTGATGGTCATAAAACATAAAGGACTGTACAAGCCATCAACGGATTAAAGGAAAAGAATGTACATGTATAAATGAGATTGAAAGTGACTGAGGATGCTCATTTATAATTGGAAGCTATTTTATTATATTGTTGACTGTATAATATAATGGCTTACTTTAAGCATGCTTTTTGTGTGAACTTAAAGCACAAAAAAGCACGCTTTTATAATTTTTGTTAAAAGAAATTATAAAGTATCATTTCAAGACCCAGAAAATAATGTAAACAAATATTGTTGGTTATTTAGATGATATTGAAGATCATTTACATACAATACCTCCACATAATATTGGATGTGATGTAATAGTCCAAATTGGCTGTCTAAATGGAATGGTACTTTATTGCCTATGTTAGCATAGAAGTTAATACCTACAATTCTTGAGCTTTTTTGGTCATGACCGAATTGGTATATTTTGATTGAAGCATGTACTTTAATTTGATTAGTACTATCAAATAATTTTTTTTATTAAGTGGATTTCAATATCATGTGTAGATCAAGTAAAGCACAAGCGAATTATATAAATGTTATGTTTCAGTAAAGCTTGCCCGTGGGGCCACACTCATGGTGGGCCAGTGGCCGTTCCAGTTTTTTGTTTTTTGGTTTTCTAAAGTCTGTTATATTTAAATAAAAATATGTTTTTATTATAACAATTTTATTTTTTATTATCATTACTATTATTAAAATGAATTACTTTAAAATTCTAAAGCTGACACGTGGCAATCTGTGAAGCAGCCATGTGTTTTCGATTAATGCTGATAGACGAAAAATTAACAAAGGGTCCTCTTTCTAATTAACTCATAAGTCATACCACGTGTGGTTAATTCTAAAAAAGGCCAGTGGGCACAAAACATGTTTATGGGCCAAAAAACGCCAGGAACACATTTCTGGGCCCAAAAAATGGCCCAGACCCTGTTTCTGAGCCATTTTGGGCCCAGATGCCATTGTAAGTTAGAAATTCTAAGTTGCCTAAATTTTTAAAAAAAATTAATCTAAGATATTACAATAATACAAATTAATCTAAAGCTATTTACATATATATATATATATATATAATACGGGGTGGGAGAAATACAGGCCGGGGCTGGGCCCAGCCCGCTCCAAGCACCCGCGGTGAGCCCAGATGCGGGCGGGTTACCCTGAAGCCCACATCTGGAGGACGGGGACACTGCCCCGCACATGCGGAGGCGGTGCGGACAGGGGCGGGGTGCAGGGCCCCGCTGCCCTCCCCTACATTAAACCAACCATTCCTCATAAGTTTCAGAAACTGAAAGTGCTGCTCTACAGTTACTATTCACAGTCCAGGAATAGCAAACTAGAACTTGACTTTCCCTTTATTCTTGCTTTCAAGCTGAATCATTTTCCTTCTCTAATCTAACCTTAATCCCAAATAGTTTCCAGCCTTTTCCCATCATAATCCTAGTCCTAGCTCATCCTAAATCCTAAAACTTGTCCATAAACCCATGCCTCAGTTTGTAATCAAAGCGCTTTGTCCTACATCAATGTCACATCAGAGATTTTTTCCTGATAACAGTGTCAAGTACCATCGAGGAGCATTTAGAATAGCTTAATCCTTTACTCATATAGCTTAAGATTTTATTTTGTCTGAAATTATATATCAAAACCCAGAACTATACAGTATCAATATCTTTTTTTTTTTTATAAGTAAAATAAGTATATATTCATCCAAACAACTGTCAATTACAAAATCACAATATGCCCTACTTATGTAGGAGGAGCATTAGAAACTAAAAACTCGTGAAAGTCCATGCCATTAAAGTCCACAGCAATGGCCCAAGTACGAAGGGTCCTAAAAAATAACATTTTTAGCTCCGCCATAGATCTCTCTGTCTTCAAAAATCCTCTCATTGCGCTCCTGCCACAAGCACCACATAATACAGATAGGAATCATCTTCAAAATCGCTTTGATCTGTCGCACATCTCGAATCGAGGTCCAGCAAGCCAAAACATCCAACACAGTTTTCGGCATAACCCACGCTAAATCCATTCTGCTGAGCACCTCATCCCAAATAGTCCTGGCTATCTCACAATGTAAAAGTAAATGATTCACCGATTCACCCCTTCTTTTACACATACAACACCAGTCTACTATGATTATGCTTCTTTTCCTCAGATTATCCATAGTAAGAATCTTTTCCAAAGATGCTGTCCACACAAAGAAGGAAGCTTTGGGAGGAGCCTTATTACGCCAAAGCTTTCTCCAGGAAAATTGTATCTTAGGAACTTGTGTGAGTACCTTGTAAAAAGAGCGAACAGTGAACACCCCTTTCCTTGTTGGTCTCCACCACAGATCATCTGCATGCTGGGTATTTGGGCTACAAGAATACAAAAGACTATAAAAATCTACAAAACTCCCCAACTCTCAATCCCGTGCTACCCGATTAAAGTTGATATTCCAGTGGATGTTCCTTCCTACGACTTCCATTACCTCCGCCACCATGGCATCTTTAGCATTTGCAATCAAGAACAGTGTAGGAAACAAGTCTTGTAGAGTACTAGTGGTACACCAAACATCCTTCCAAAATCTGATCTTGGAACCTGTACCCAATTGCAGTCTTGTGTGTTGGTGGAAAACCACCCATCCTCTTCTAATATGTTTCCATAGCCCCATTCCAGAGGCCCCTCTAACTTCTCTAGTACACCAACCCCCCCCCCCCCCCCCAAAACCACCATATTTGTTCTCAATCAGAGTCTTCCATAAGGCTTCTGGTTCCTTGATATATCGCCACAACCATTTGCCAAGTAATGCCCGATTGAACACCCTCAAATTTCTGATACCCAAACCGCCATTGGAGATAGGACGGCACGCTATCTCCCACTTAACTAGATGGAATTTAAACTCTTCACCTAAGCCCCCCCACAGAAAATCTCTTTATAGCTTCTCAAGACGACCTGCCACACTTGCCGGTATAGGGAATAAGAATAAGAAGTAAGTGGGTAGATTAGAAAGCGTACTTTTAATTAGCGTAGCCCGGCCCCCTTTTGACAAATACATTCTCTTCCAACCTGCCAGTCTCCTCTCTACTTTTTCAATCACAGTATCCCAAATAGAGCGCGCCCTCGGGGCTATACCCAGTGGTAATCCCAAATAGCTCATAGGGAGAGACGCTATCTTACAACCCAAAATGCCAACCAACTCCCTCAAATTCTGAACTTCTCCAATAGGCACCAACTCAGATTTGTCATAATTCACTTTTAGACCAGACACTGCTTCAAAACAAAGCAGCAATGCCTTCACAGCCCTAAACTGATCTGAATCAGTTTCGCACATAATAAGCATATCATCTGCAAATAGCAAATGTGAAATGGTAGTGATACCCCTAGATCCAATCTGAAAACCCCAAATAAAACCATTAGTCACTAAAGCCAAGATCATCCTACTTAATGCCTCCATAACAATAACAAAAAGTAATGGAGATAATGGATCCCCTTGTCTCAAACCACGAGAGCTCGGGAAGAAACCCTCTGGGCTGCCGTTGATTAACACAGAGAATCTTGCCGTGGATATACACCATCTGATCCAAGACCTCCATCTTTCTCCAATCCACACCTACCCAGTAAACATAGAAGAAAATCTCAATTAACATGATCATACGCCTTTTCCATATCTAACTTACACATAAGCCCTGAGCTACCAGCCTTCAATCTACTATCCAAACATTCATTAGCAATTAGAGCCGCATCAAGTATCTGTCTACCCTTCACAAAGGCATTTTGAGGCTTAGTAACAATCTTCCCCAAGACCCCACTCAAACGATTAGCAAGCACTTTAGCAATGATCTTGTAAGTACCATTCACTAGGCTAATAGGCCGAAAATCAGAAATCTCAAAAGCCCCTACCTTTTTAGGGATTAAAGCAAGGAAAGTGGTATTGAGGCTTTTCTCAAATTTACCTACCGAGAAAAACTCCTGAAACACCTTCATAAGATCCTCCTTTATCACCTCCCAACATTCTTGGTAAAAACCCATAGATAAACCATCAGGGCCGGGGGCCTTATCTTTTGCCATTTTCCTGACTACATCATAAACCTCTTCCTCTACGAAAGCCCTCTCCATTCTAGCAACTTCCCCCGACTCAATAGTGTCAAAAACCAAACCATTCAGAGTAGGCCTCCACCCCACCTGTTCAGTGAGGAGCTCTCCAAAGAAACCAACCACGTGATCTTTTATTACCTCTTCTTCTCTACACTCGACCCCCTCAATTTTCAGCACCTCAATGGTATTATTTCTTCTATAAGAGTTTGCAATTTTATGGAAAAACTTTGTGCTCCGGTCTCCTTCCTTTAGCCAAAGAGCTCTTGATTTTTGGCGCCATGACATCTCTTCTTGTAGAATTATTCTCTCAAGATCTGCAACCAGCAGAGTTTTCTGTGCTTGCTCCTCCTCAGTAAGTGGTCTCCCTTCTTGTAGTCTTTCTAACTCCTGTATTTCCTCCCACTTAGTATTTTTGTTATCCTCTATATTGCCAAAAGATTGTTGGTTCCACAACTTTAAGTCTCTTTTTAAAACTTTCAGTTTATTTGCAAAAATGAAACTGGGAGTCCCTTCAAAATGATACGAGCTCCACCATTGTTTGACTCTTTCCACAAAACCTTCAGACTTCAACCACATGTTCTCAAACTTAAAATACCTTCTACCGCTGCGAATACCTCCACAATCAAGCAAAATAGGCCAATGATCCAATGCTAGGCGTACCAAACGTGTTTGCCAGACATCAGGAAAATGGCTTTCCAGCTCAGGTGAAATTAAGAAACGATCCAAACGGGACCAAGACTGATTATTCGACCATGTGGCTACACCCCCTGCAAGTGGAAGGTCGATCAAATTCAAGTCAAAAATACACTCAGAGAACTCCAAACTTGCTGGCCTCAATCTTCTACTTCCAGAAACTTCACTTTGGAAACGAACCACATTGAAGTCCCCCCAATACACCAAGGGAGCTCCCACCAGCTATGCACCCCTACCAGCTCGTCCCACAACAATCTTCTGTCAACATCTTGATTAGG
Organism: Juglans microcarpa x Juglans regia; assembly: GCF_004785595.1. Classification (NCBI taxonomy): domain Eukaryota; kingdom Viridiplantae; phylum Streptophyta; class Magnoliopsida; order Fagales; family Juglandaceae; genus Juglans; species Juglans microcarpa x Juglans regia. The sequence continues at coordinate 12,068,720 of NC_054595.1, read as the reverse complement.
CCCATACACACCTGCAAATGCCCACACAAAACCATCTGATACACATTTAAATGAGCATGCTATCAAATATCTCCCTATGTATTCCTCCACTTTCTCCACCACACACTTATCCCACATCACCACAATTCCTCCCGATGCCCCTGAAGAGGCCAAGTATACCCAATCTACATACATGCTGCTCCATCCGCACAGTCTTCCTACTGATCATTTTCAGCTTCGTCTCCTGTAGGCACACAATGTCCGCTTTCCACTCATGAATTAAATATCGAATCCGAAGACGTTTCTCTACCTCGTTGAGACCCCAGACATTCCAAGATACAATCTTGGGCTTCATTGGGAAACAGCCAGCCCCTTCCCTTTTGCCCTATTCCTACTAGAGCTACCCTCCGAGTTCATCGACCATATCAATCTTTTCAATTCCCGGCTTTTCTTCGATTTCCCTTTCTTATTTTGGCGATGTCCAGCTTCCATAGCAGTTAACAAAGCTATGAACTGCTCCTCATACCCATCACAAACAATCCCCACCACATGTTGAATTTCCTTTGCTTTATGTATAACCCAATCTGAGGCTTGATCTGGAAAATAGTAATTCAATGGGATAGGATTCCCCATTTCCTGAAAACCACCCCCACCGAAAGCTCCTCCAATCCGCAAGCCTCAAGGATGAAAGGTTCATCCTCCACTGAGTGCATCAAGTCATCCGAATCCTCCTCCTCCTTAGCCACCTCAACTTCCTCAAAAAGTGTTTCACAGACAAGTCCGTCGGAGCCAAGAACACCCCACCTCCCTTCTTCGGCGATTTCTGTCCCTCCTTAGGCGGAGAATACCGAGCCTCGTAGCCCACCATAGCCTGTTGCGCACAGAAACAAGCTGACCCATCGCCGGCCAAATCATCGGCGGCCTCCTCTACCACCGTCAGCGCCGTCTGTGCTACCGACAGCTGACCCATCGCCGTCGGTTGGCTATCCGGCACAAACCCGAGGCTGTGCAGCTCGGGTGGGAACATCTGGCTAGACCCATCGCCGGCCAAGTCATCGGGGGCCTCCTCTACCACCGTCGACGCCGTCTGTGCTACTGGCGGCTGACCCATCGCCGTCGGTTGGCTGTCCGGCACAAACCCGAGGCTATGCAGCTCGGGTGTGAACATCTGGCTTGGGCTCACGCCAGACGTAATGGGCTGGGCCTCAATTCTGCTGCTTTGGGTTTGGGGCCTGGGCTGAGACGGCCCAGCCCCATTTGGGTTCTCCGACTTGGGCCTAGAAGGCCCTGCCCCATCAGCCCGAGGCGGGCTGCGAAATGAATTATAACTAAATGGCCGCGACGGCCCACCCTTCTTTCTCCACACAGCCCATCCCTTCCCCTTTAATAATTTCTGCTGGGCCTCATTCTGGGTATTGCCAAGCCCGTAACCCATATCTTTAGATTTCCCTTTTAAAACCCCCGTGCTTTGCCTTTAATGAACCAACAAATGCCACTATTCCAGCCACGTCCCTCTGCAGAGAACGCAATTGCCCCTGCATTTCCAACAACCTCCTTCTGACTTCCCACGACTCCTGACACGCTACAGTGACTCTGCCATGGGAGTGGCTCAACACACCTTTTGGATTTGACACTCCTTCCCTACGGTCTGGCCCTTGCCCTCTACCAGCAGCTCTCTCACCACCATCACGCAGGTTTACATTCACTGCCAAGGCCTCCTTATACGATCGAGCATGGTGTCTCATTGCCCCTGTGTCGTGACTCCGATAACCTCCATCAGTCAAACCACACACTTTCAAGCCATCCTTCCCTTGCTCTAACAGCATGTCCTTCATCTTCCTCCATCCCCATCCACTTTCTCCCTCAGGAATACATATGACATTCCTCCTCCCCCCCTGATTATACTCTGAAATTTCAAGATATCTCCCTCTCCTATTAACACAGCGTTGAGCAATAATACTGCTGAATCCATTTCGTGTTGCCGAATAAACCTCCTTCTTCCCTTTGCTTAGACACTCCTCTAATACCCTCCCAAGCCACTGGATTGAAGAGTAACCCAGCACCACTGAGTGCTCTGTTTTCCATCTTCTCTCTGTTACTCGCATACCACCAGTCCCAAGTTTTGACAAAATAAAGCATTTAGATTCAATCACCACTTCTAAAAATTGACCCATCATAATCCTCAAAAACTTCCGAGACAATCAACGTAACATAGACAACGAAGGAAACATTACAGGAAGCAACAAGGAGAAAAAGTATGCAAGTGTATGGAAAGAAACAGGAAGCCAATGGTGCTACAGCATCTTTGCTCCACAGGAGACTACTCTTTCCTGGGAAAAGCTAGCCATGGGCAAGGCTAGAAGCAATTAGATGCTTGTGATAAGTTGAAGCAGTTGCTTGTGAGTTCCCCATGGTTTATCTCCTTCGCAATGCTGTAAAAGCTCACTCATGGTCTCTAAGTTCGGAAGCTTGCTTTTCATGGCATGCAGTGAATATGAGAATTGACTGCCCCTTGTTCTCACTTAGCATGGGAAATGGTTCATGTGATGCACAGTATCAATATCTTCCATTCAAGTAGCCAAACTAAACTAGCTGCAAGGCGATACTTTTATGGCTTTGCCCCACTTTTCTGGAAATATCACACAAAAACTGCAGCTTTCAGAACCAAATTGTTTCTATTAGTATGAGGAGGTGCACGAATACTTGTATACCCAAATTTAGTATGAGTGTGTGATGAATAATAGAATCTCACATTACTTCAAAGGGAAAAGTTATTGCCCTTTATAATGATTTCAAGTAACTCCAATTGTAGCATTAACTACTCCTTTTGGAATATAGATCCAAATGTGGCTTGAGCTTTCCCTGAGCTGTTACAAAGGGTATCAAAGTAAATCCTAACCAAAAGTGCAGGACTTGAGTCATGCCACGCACAACTGAATGTGATAACAAGGATAGTGGGGATTTAAGGAAGGGAGATTATAATACCCCAAGTTTAGTCTAAGGGTGGTGAATGAGATTCCACATTGCTTGGAAGGAAGAAATTCTTACCCTTTATAATGATTTCAATAAACTCTAACAGTAATATTGACTAGTTCTTGAGGGTAGGTCAGATGTGGCTTGATCTTTCATTGGGTTGTCACATGACTGCTTGGTCTACATGAACTAACCAACAGTTGGACAAAATCTACGGTAATGGATTTATGAGGAAATAAAATAAGTTATACAGATTGAAGAGTTTTCAATGTTTGGCAAATAATTTGAGACAATTCTAATGCCTTTTTCCTTTGGGTAGTGATGAATTGTCAAGGGAACCTAGCATGTGAACACTTGTGTATGTGAATCCCATCTTATTCTCCAAGTCTCCAAATGGTTAAAACTTTTTTCTGTTTAGTTATTCAGTATTCAAGTTAATTAATCCTTAATCCCAACTAATTGGGTTAGCAGTATATGAAATTTATCAACAAGGTCAACATATAGATATTTTTTTTGATAAGTAACAAGGTCAACATATATATATATATATATTCACAATTTTATCCTAGCCAAGGGCATGCTTTGCATGACTTCTCCATATATCACATCCTTTTCTACTGCTTATGTGCATGTTATTAGGGCTCCCTCATCTTTTTTTCACTCTAGCTTGAATCATATCAACAATCTCACTAAATATGGTTAGCAGTATTCATTTCATGAAGCCAAGCATGCAAGACAAGAAAACATAGACCCCTCGCAGAAAGCAAAGATTGATATATAAGCATGTTTATTGGAAACACCACATTTTAAATAGTGTAAACCTTGCTTTTACAAGCAATTACATTTTCTTCTGATTAAGAGCAAATTAGGTTTTTCTGCTTAAAAAGCAAACAATCCATCGGCCCAAATAAAATTCTGCCTAGATAATAATTAATGTTGTATGCTTCCAAAATTGTCCTTGTATCACTCTGTCATTAAAGTATGATAATTTTTTTTTTTAATAAGTATTAAAGTATGATAATTAATGTAACAACCTAAGGAAATCTCAATCCACATTTGTGCTTATACTCCAAATGGGCTAGCTAAGATAACAATTAAATCTCCATTGAATCATTATAAAGGATGATAACTTCTCCATTCCAAGCAACACATGATCTCATTCACTAGACTCCTATTTACCACCATCCATATGCTCCACTCAAATCTTTTACAACCTGTTTAGGCATGGAATGCAATACCGTGGATTGTACATAGGAAAATGGTGAAAGGGGTCCTATATTGCTTGGGAGAGAGAATTTCAAGCCTTTGATAGTCATTCTAAGGTGCTTCAATTATAACTTGACTAGTCCTTTTGGAGAATGAGTCTAGATGCGGCTTGAGCCTTCCTTGGGTGGTCGTTACCAATGATATCATAGTCAAATCCAACCAGAAGTGTGAGACTTGACCCAAGCAATATGATACAATGGCTTAACGAGAACATTAGGGATTCAAAGGAGAAGATAGTAATATCCCAGAGTGTGTATAGAAAGGTGGTGAATGGGGATCCAACATTGCTTGTGATTGGGAAGTTCAAGCCCTTTATAATGATTTGAAGAGACTCCAATTGCAATATCAACTAGTCCTTTTGGAGTATGAGCCTAAATGTGGCTTGAGACTTCTTTGGTAGTTACAAATCTGACACTTCTGGCTAGAATTTGATTTGATAACATTTGTAACGATCCAAGGAAAATTCAATTCACAATTGAGACAATTAAATTTCCTTAAGGCCCAAAACTTATCCCTCTCAGGCAACAAGAGATTATATTCACCACCCTCTTATAGATATGCGGTGTTACAAAAAAAAAAAATCTACGCTTTTGTGGAAGACAATGTAATCCTTTTGTTGTTAATGAAATATAAAAAAATTCAGATATGAAATCTTTAAATAGTGCCCTTGTTTAAATATGAAATTTCTAAACATAAAAACATCAACAAAAAACCTAAGCAATTGCAGAGGTTGAATCCTAGGAGAGAAAATCAAGTGAGAAAGCATTAATTGGCAATCATTAGACAGCATAAAAACAAGTAACAGATATTGAAGCAAGAAGATGGGAGAACAATAAATGTTAAAAATGTAACATTCTCTCAATCGTTAAAAGTGTCTTTCAATATAAACATGGATACTCGAAGACAACTTAATGGTTAAAAAGATGTAGCTAAACAAGTGCACCTAATAGAAATAATAACTACAAATTCATACGTAGACTCACCCGAAGAATTTGAAGGCAGAGAAAAGCAGTGATGGAAATCACTAAGGTAAGCATTTTCATGAACCTGAAAAGTTAAAACTCATTTCAAATAGTATAACAAACTATAGCATTTCACAATCATATCAAGAAGACTACAACTTCTTAAGTCCACATCAGCAAATATATGGTGAACATAAGAGTTAAACTTGGTAGGTGGTGAGCGAAAATTGTTACTGTTAGTAAAATTATTATTACCATTGTTTATTTTGCTCTTGTAAATCCAGGAGTTCACTTATTCTTCATGTAAACGTTTATTACATTAGTAATTTATGTGATTTTCCCTTAGTGTTAATCAAGTAAAAGCAATAACAAGAGTAACTTGAGTGATCTGCCTTCAGGAGCAACTATAGTTGGCCCTCTAAGGCGCCGCATCAGGAAGTACTCACTATAAAGATAGAAAGCGTTCATCACACCATCAGCAGATTTATCAGCTCACATGTGATTCTATACATTAGCTTAACTAAAAAAAAGAAACATATTGAAAATGCAAATTTCAAATTTTGGTTAGTTAAAAGGGAAACCCAAGTCAACATTTAAGATTACAGCCTAAAGAATCACTGCAATTGATAAGGCATACCAATTTTATTAGTTAAGAAAATCCAAGTTAAGAAATATTGACAACCATCCTCTAGCAGAAACCACAATCAAATAATACGAGTATTACTTACCACACTCTCAGAATTATGACGGCACCTTCCAGCACAGAAATCAAAAACACCAGCATAAGTTCCTGCTAGAACAATTGCAGATATATATCACCCTAAAAGAAATTCAACAGAAAGGCTGCTATATCCTAGAAAGGAAATCAAATTTAGCTCAGTTCATATCCAATTAACACATATAGGGGATCAATAACCACATCGAGAGTGACCCAGACCCAAGCCAAAGATAGCAATGAACCATCAGTCATCAATGCTTATTAGATCCAATGTTCTTTCCCACATACTGTAATTGTTTCTTCTCCAAAAAAGCAAGGTCCATTACTAGTTACCTACAATAATTAATTTTACTTTAAATTTTAGGGGATGTTTGGAAATTGTTTTGGTCTCATCCCATCCCATCCTATCTCATCTCATTTCCTTCCCAAACATCACTCAAATACAAACACTTTCAAACTAATCATTACAACTTTCCCAAACTTTCAAACAAAAAACAATTCAACTATTTCAAATCCCAAAATAAAAATAATATTAAAAAATTATATTCTAATAATATTTTAACTTCACAATATTTTTTATTCAACTTTTTCTCTCTCATTTCCCAAAACTCCATAAAACATTAACTCAAACTATCTCACTACTATTCACAAACCATCTTATTACTATTCACAATTCTCATCTCATCTCATTCCCCAAGCATCCCCTTAAACTCAAAGATCACCTACATGAGATCTAAATGCAAGGTATAGCAGTCCATGTAGGTCAAACTTTCAAAATATACCTTCCAACAAAAGAACGAACGACTTCTCTATAAAAAAAGGTACAATTTACCCTTATCTTTTTGGTTCAGAAACAGCATTTTACCTGCAGTTGCTTGTTTAGCAATTTTCACCTTCAGTACCTGTTCGTTTTGTGTCTGCAGAAGAACTCCAGAAAAGTATTACATATTGAAGATACTTATGAAAAAAGAGAGGGATAAAATAAAACCAGAAAAAGAAAAAAAAGGAACACAAATATACCCGTGACGGATTTAGGCAGCACGAAACACAAAACTCATAGGAGTTGCAACATTGCGAGAGAAGGTTGCATCCACTGAAACAAGAAAAACAGATGTGAGCTCACCAAGTTGTTTTGAAGGTAAGTAGTACAGAGTCTAATTTAGAAAAACTCACTGACAAGAGAATTTCTCTGCTTTTCCAGGACAGCAGCCAGACTGTGGATCCATTGATAAAGCATCACATACACGGCCTACAATATGTATATCACTTAGGAGACAGAGAAAGAAAAGGCAATAATACAACAGTGCGACCTTTGTCAAGTTGCAATTATTAAAGTGAAAATGAAGGAATACATAAAAAAACAAGAACAGGTCTGGCATTACCGCCATGCATTTAAGAACAATTTTGAAACAACCATAGTAGATGGCCACCAAAATTAAGTTACCCAAATGCTGAAGGACACTAGGGTACCAATGGCAGCTATAGCAAGCACTATATAGCCCAAAAAGATCAAGGGAAGTATCAATTGACATCTTTTTCCGTTGTATGCTTCCTATACACTTGGGTTGCAACCCTCAGCGCTTTTTAATATGATTACAATACTTATCCGAAACAATATTAGTGATGTGTCATACAGGTTTTTATAGGACCTTAATCCTGTCACGCCTGAGACTTAATTAATTAAAGGGAAAAATCATTCTCAAATTATATAATATGTTACTTGCCTTTTCGTGTAAGTCTTTTTATGCATCAATTATAAGATATGAAAGTTAAGGTTTTGCAAATGCTTTAGTGTGATGCTTGTGCTACATTATATTTAATTTATGTGCTCACATCATGCAAGTTTTAAGGATACGCATGATATGAAAGTTATGAGAAAAGAAAAGGAACGAAATGAATGAAGGATGATGTATGAATATGTGACTGTATTAAGAACATCTTGGTTGTTAAATTGTGCGCCATGGTACGGTTGCAAAAAAGGCCGATGCAACCATCATTGTGTCATCCATGGAGGTTGACACACCCAAGTAAGCCATCGCTTCTCGAGTGCTTTCATACCTAATGCAAATCCACTCGTGGCCATGGAAACGGAGTTAGGATTATTGTGATCGCCAACCCTGACACAAGAACCTCCACACCCAAGTAAGCCATCACTTATCGAGTGCTTTCATACCTAATGCAAATCCACTCGTGGCCATGGAAACGGACTTAGGATTATTGTGATCGCCAACCCTGACACAAGTTGTATATGTGTGTAGCGACCCAAGAATTTCAAAGAAAGTGCATTTTTTTTGTGTGTAAACTGTTCACTTGATACTGCTCTAAGATAAAGGATGCTTGCAACTCTTTTTATTTTTGTTTATATGTTTTGAAATATCCCAAGTAACAATGAGGATAACCATGCAGGCTAATAGCGGGGGCAACAACCCAGTGAAGGTTATGTAGGCTATATGACTTATGTTTAGAATTACTATGAAATTGTGGTTTCTCTCAAGTTTTAACATGCTGAATTTTATTCATTTATAATGTTGAGATTTAATAATGTGGTCAATGGTACTTTAAGTCAATATTGTTTATAGAACTCTTATTATCAACTGCTATGAAAAGTGTGAAGTAGCATTTCTAACTTTTTTTTTTTTTTTTTTTGTGTGTTTTTTGATAGGTTAGTAAGAAAGTAGCATTCCTAACCTTATTGGGTAGGGATTTTACAAATCCTATATCCTTATTACTCAGAAAAGTAAAGTGTATTATCCCATTTTGAAAAGAATTTAATCTATAAAACTTTGATTAGAGGTACATAGTCGCAATCACCCATTACGTACAACTCTTTATCTAACAACTCAAGTCAGTTTGCAAACTGTTATTAAAAGTTATCCACCAAAACCAAGAGAAAAAGACCCAGAACATTATGGGAATATCTAGAATAACTGCAGCTTGAGAAAGTGCTATGTCAATCTTTCACATTAATAATGCAGAGAAAAAAGGTCACAAAGAGAGATACAAAACAAATAGAAACCTGGACAGGAAACATGCTCACCATTATCATCAGAGAGCAAATATCTTCCTTGTACAGTATTTCTGCAAATGGGTTTCTCTAGAAACCCAATATCCTTCCTGCAATGGTGGAAGGGAATAAATAAGAACACAAACCTGACTACCAATAGCATTAAATAGGGCCAAAGGAAAAAAAATGTAGAAAGCAAAATAAGTTAAATCAATATCTGCAATTTCAAAGAAGCAACTTGGATGTTTGATTCCAAAGGGGAAAAAATCATGCTCAGTATAATATAACAACCACTGCTCAAAACATCAATTATCCATAAACTTTGTCAAATGCATGCACATGCAGGTGCACACTTGCAAACACATACAAACGGAAAGATTTAAATAAATGGAATGATATCATAAGGGGCTTACCACCTCAGTGTTGGTGAAAGTGGACCAAAGATCTATAAATACTTGATGATATTAGATTACATCAGTTTCTGTCTCTTGAATTTATTTGTATGATTTTTTTAATTTTTATGATTTTTTCTAAAAGAAATTACAAAAAGCATGCATTTCTGTGCTTTAAGCTCACACAAAAAAGTGTTAAAGGGCACTATTTTAAATGCACTTAGCTTTCAGTATGTGAAGCGCTTTGGCCTTGGCACTATGCACTTTATGCCGAAGCGTGCTTTTACCAACACTGTACCACCTTGATATTCTTCCTATAAGCATCATTATGTTACAATGGAGATTTTTTTTTTTTTTTTTTGATAATTAATATGTTACAACGGAGATTGTCCCTCTTCATAAATTTTCCTTATGATAAAGAAGGCAAAATGTTTTCTTTCTTTAATTTGCATTCTACTTTTTCAGTCAGCAAATGTAACATTTTACAGCCTACACAATTAACATATAAAAACGTGATGCAGAATTTAGAAAAAACAAAAAGGCAACTTCTTTCACCCAAAAAAAAAAAAAAAAAAACAGAAAGAAAGAAAATGTAATTGAATACTAAAAGTAATCTCTCAATTCACATTGTGCACTTCTTCAATTAGGTGTTAAAATCATAAAAAGATTATTTGTAAAAGGAAAGCTTGATCTCAAACTAAACTTTCGGGTATAGCTTCTTTTTTGCAAAATGGGCCAAGCCAAATTACTCTATGTGAACTTGTGTATAGAAAGTACAGGATCCAGAAAATTTATTGAACTACAATTCACCATCGTTTCACACCCACATTGAAAACCATTTTACACACATATTTTCATTTGAATTTGGTAAATAGCTAGCTAAAACATTGCAATTAAAAAACGAAAGCTTTTCGAAGGAATCACCAAAAAGAACGAATTTCCCTGATAAAACGCATAGATACACACTGTAAGAAGGCGATCACAAACTGAACTTCTCGCAATCACAGCTCGAAAACAGAACAGAAAGCGAATCATTTCGTAAATTTCACACAAAAAAGCGTCATTCGGTCGAGGCAAATTCAATAGAAGGAAAGGAGTGACTAAATATTCAACCTTTTACTATTTTTTACCCAAAAGAAGCAAATAACGAAACGGCAATAAACAGCGATTCAAAAATTTCAAATCTCCGCCTCTCCTTTGTTCTCTCTTCAACCAAGAAGCGCACACAAAACCCAAATGATATTGAAATCCACGGAAATTCGACACATTGAGAAAACCGAAACGAAGGGAAGAAAAGATTACCTGATGGCGGAAATTCTGGGCGAGAATTGAAAAATAAAAAGGTGCAAGAATATCCAGAATAGATTCAACCAAGAATTGAACATTCTCATCTCGAATAAGAAAATTTTGAAAAAAGAAAATAGCTCTTGTTAGGGGGATAAAAATTGGATTGAGCCAGGGACAATTTCCCTCCCAATTGGGCTCTCCCTCTCTCTCTCTCTCTCCCCCCCTCTCCGAATGTCGATAATAACTCGGTGAGCTTTCGATAAAAATAAGAATAAATATAGATTGAAGTTATTATTGAGAGTATCTATTTTGTATATATAATGTGGTATCATTTAGACTATATATCTCTTCAAATGAGTGTTAGGAATAATTAATTATAAGTAGTCATATAGTGAGTGTAAAGTATATATTACTACAATGACTTATCTCTAACATTATTCTAAAAATAATTAGTAAGAACAACCTGTTGTCAAAAATATTTTATATTGAATTGGACAAATTTAAAATAATTTAAACTTTTATTATAGTAGTTGACCAAATATGAAGAATCATAATTGATTCATCAAATATTAAAATATTAATTTCTCACTTCAAACAAATATTAAAATATTAATTTTTCATTCCAAGTAAAAATACTATTTAGTTTGTAATTAAAAAATTTAGGTAGAATTTTAAATGAGTTTAATTAAATATTTTTTATTATTAGCAAACTTTTGAAAATATGATTTTTTATTATTAATATTTAATTGAGAGAGATACAAAATGTGATAAAAATAAATTAAATAACAAAATTATTAAATTAATAATATTTTATTATTATATAGAATGTGAATAGATAATTCAATGTGGAGGTTAAATTTAAATAGAATAGATAAATGTAAAAAAGTATGATATTGACTAAATTTTAAAGATGAATTTAACCAAGCCAACGAATATACTCTAATTTGGATATCTTCAACTTGAAAGCCATTGGTTGCATTCTATTGACACAATGATGAGACTTTAGGAATGATTAAAGGGATTGGTTTTAGATGATGTGAATAAAATATTATTTTTTGAATATTATTATTATTTTAAAATTTAAAAAATTTAATTTTTTTATGAAAAATGATAAATATACATTTTATAAAAATAACATTAGTTTATAAAAATATCATCACTTTAAAATATATTATAAAATATATTGCATAGATGTCGAATTTCTAATTGCTTAATTTACAATAGATTTTAATTTTAAATTTTTTTAATAAATTAAATTTATCATATTAATAAAATAAAAAACTATTCTCAATCACTGCTATTCCTCGTCTCACGCCCTACACAAATTACATTTACTTGTTTTTACTCTTAAAAAGATATTAAGCCTCCCGTTATTCTTTTCTCGCTAGCTCCCTCCCATTCCTACAGTTCTAAAATAGCTCCCTCCTCTCTCTGTTCATCTCTGAAATGTGCGCCAAACTTCATAACCACAGCCACCTGCTCCGGCTTGTAATCTCTTGCCGGAAACTGACGGCCCAGGTGACTCACCCAAGCACCGATTCCATCATCGCCATGGCCTCCTCTTCCGAGCAAGAGCTCCTCCCGCAATACCGCGCCTGGCTCAACCGCTTCCCACGCCAGAACCATCGCTTCTGGGACTCCAAGGTCGCCGCCCGCATCGGCTACAAGCTAGCCCTCGGCCTCCGTGAGATCGGCGTATCCACCGTCACCGTCGATCTCCACGAAGAGCTCTCCCGCCCTGTCTTCCTCCGCAGGATGGTGCTCCCGCTGTTCGATTCAGTGCAGCGCGCCGGCGTCGAGGTCGATGGAGCCGACGAGTTGACCTAGGTACAGGAATCAAATGATGATCGGAATGAAGACCAAGCCGCGATTTTTGCTTACACATTTCGCATCATTTGTTTTTTCATTATATATTAAATTTTGGAAAGATTATTTGATCCTAGAAGAGGAATTGAATGAATAATTAGAAAATTTTACCATGAATAATTTAGTGCGTGCTCGAATTTTCAACGTCATCGAAATCTGAATCGGGTAAATTAGCCTTCCGATGGATAATAATACTTTGTGCTTACGAAATAGTATTAGAAGTGTAAAGAACGTACGTGGTTCACCGCCATTCACTCGAACGACCTGCAATGAATACATTGGAGGCATTGGATATTTGGGTTAAATTCCGATACTTAATAGAGATAAGTCGTCTCAATATAAAATATTTCAAGAAGTTTAGAGAAATATTTGTTACCTTCAAGTACTATTTAAAGAGATGCAGAAACGTGTCAAAGAGAGTCGATAACTATTAATACCATGCATTTATCTCTAATTATACTTTAATGAAAGAGGAGAAGATAACAACTCTTATTTATAGGAGTTATTCATCTCAGGATAACTACATTCATCTATGGGCATTATCCTCTTGCGAGTAGTAATGTTCTCTTATTGAAACCATGCTCTTATGGATCCTTGGGCGGTAAGTATTGTAAGTCAAAGCGGTAGGCTGGGCTTGCCTTCCCGCTATAGGCTTGGCAGCAAGAAGACTCAAATATCCCCTCCAAGAAGTAAAAGAAAAAAAAAATAATCATACCCAAGTCTAGAACCAAGGGAAATTTTTTTTTTGTGGAAATTAGCTTCCTTAATATGAGTTATTCAAATTTGTCTATCCACATGAATTATCATTGCTTTATATATATATATATATAAAAAAAAAAAAAAGTGATACATATATGATTATTTTTACTATGCTCTTTTAAATGAAGGATTATGTGATTAGATATTTAAATCAAATGAAAAAACTCAGAATGATTAATCCTCGACTTCCTCTTATGTATCTTCAACAATTGCCAATTTGCCACCACTTCTTCCTTGTCATCCACTTCTTAACTTTCATCCATTGTGTCCAAATGGTGGTAAGATGATAGTAATTGTATGGCCATGGGCTGACCCAAAGGAAACCAAACGTCTGTCCATATGTTCTTATTTACGGCTTTGTACTCTGTCTATAGATTATACTTAGCATTGATTTATTATAAAAGGTGGTGTTTGAACCTACATCTTTCTATTATATGACCTCTATAATTGATTGATGGATCCAGGACCAAACTAGAAATCTAATTTAAGAGTCAAGCTACATGTAAAAACTAATATAATAACAAATATGACATAAAACTTAGTTGACCTTTATCTTGTTTAGTAAAATCTTCTGGATAAAACTTATCTATAAGACCACATGTATTGTCAATATTAAACGATTGATAAGTATTTGGGATCTAGAGAAGAACTAAGCACAAGAAGCTCCATTAGCTTTTCACTAAATGTATCTGAGAGTCTTGCATCTGAGAGTCTATAGTAGCAGTAAATATGTCCAATCTATAATGATGCTTGATTGTCATTTCGTCTAGATTACGATGATTGCAACCATTAGTAAAATAAGCATTCATATTAGAGATTTCAATCTCGTGGCCTTTACAAAATAATAATTTTCAAATAATGTATTCCAACAAATGTCTCTCACTTTTTGAATAAGAGTTTTTGTATATGAGACCAAATTCACAACATTCAAAATGTCCTAAGATTGTTGTTGTAAACATTGACAAAAACCATTAGTAATCCCTATAATTCCCTTCATCAAGTGCAAGATAAATATAAATTCATATGATATTATCGTGTCAAAAGTCGAGGAAGCATCTTCACGTTGGCTATAAGAACTTCATTCATCAATAATATATTTTAGAACTGAACAAGTTGAACCAAACATTCTTATCAAACTATAAATTGACTAAAAATGGAGACATCATCTTATATCTCTGGCGCGTTGTAATGTTCTAATTTGATTAAGTCTTGTACTAGTATGAACTTCATAAGTTGCAATCGACTTGGTAGTTTTACTTATTTGAATTTACTTATTTGAGCAACACAAAATTCATCGTTACATTTATAGGTAGTCTCAATATTATTAAAAATGAAAGGTACCTTGGAGAAAAACTGGTGAATAGGGATAACCCACTTTGAGGTTGCAACTAGAGTTAATTGCAGCCTATGGGCGAGCACTAGCATTTGTTTTTCTATATGCTTTTCAAAATCACATCTTTTGATAATTTATTTTGCATATAAAAAAAAAACTCACATTGAATTATGCATCGTTGAACCAGATAATAATAAATTTTTTTATTTTTTATTTTTTTCTTAAAATTATTATTTTTATATATTTTACAATTAGCACCATATGCTCAAAAATATCAATTCCATATATCTAAATGTTATCAATTTCATATATCAAAATTACTAATTTTATCAATAAATATTAATATGTACTAAAAAAAACTTTGTATCATCAACTTAATATAAATTTCATATATCAAAATCATCTTAATACATATTTCACAAAGTTGATTTTAATGGGTAGGAGAGAAAAAAAACAGTAAAATAATATTTGGAGAGTGAATAGTATTTCTTCACATTTGAAAAAATATTATTCATAACTATGCAAAATTTTAAAGATGCATAATCCAATATAGACCAATTTAGAAAGATATTATGTAAATATGAAAATACATAAGCCATTATCAATGCTCTAAGCAGTATACGTAATATACATATGGGCAATCATGTAAAATTAGAGCCGGCATGCAAACCATTCCACTCACCTCACATATCATTTGCGTCATTATATCCTTGACCTTATTCTTCAAAATTTGTTATGTTGTTTGTCGATGCATCACTTGTCAATATGCTGCAATTTGTTGATAAAATTTTGACAAATTTTGATAACAACATTATGTGGTGAACAAGTCTTCACCCACGTCACATAAAAAGGCATAGTCTTTTCCGTTGTTAACTTTTTTCCAATTACAAAAATCCTATACTGACAGGTGAAATTGGTCTGATTAAGTCCGGTTGTATATATTTTTTAGAACAAACCTCAGAAGGCTTCTTGTTGTCGGCAAATCTGGCTCTTTCGGCTTCGTCAGAATCACTGTTTGCACAGGACTTTAAGTCCAACCTCTACCATTCGAGCAATGTCATCGCCACTCTTCAGGAGGAGACCGGAGCAGGAGACCCAGTGTTCAAGATAGAAATCAACTCTTGCGTGAACGTATGGCAGCACAACCATGTTGAAATCAACACACCATCATATACGAGTCTCACCAAAATATCTGTTGTTGCCAAGCAAATCTTACCATAGAAGGAATCCCAAACAATGGGCCATGCCTAGTTTGGCATTTCCAATGGAAATCCATCCAAAATCTACGAGGCTTGCACCTACCACTTGTACTCTCAAATCCACCAACTCCATGACCCTTATTTCCCAACAACCACTGATTTTTTGCTTCAATGTCTAGTTTGCATCCGTCGTATGGCCTGGTCCCCCTCAAAATCGACGCCAACCCCTGTTTCAGTGGAACCCTCTCGATCGGAACCCCAGCCACCATAAAAAGAAATTCTGGGTTGCCGTAAGTTTGATCATTGGCACTGTCGTTAGGCCTGTAATGTTGGGTGAATATGTGATCTCCTCAATTATTATTTTTTTTTTTTGTGGACCTCAGTTCTGTAGCCATGAAAGAAGACAAGGTGAAAGAGGGAATGACATGTGGGGGTTGTGTAGCTAGTGTGAAAAGAACTCTAGAACATCAACCGCAAGTGTCATCTGCTAGTGTGAACCTGACGACAGAGACAGTTGTAGTATGACTTGTATTAGAAGCCACGATCTAACAAAACTGGCAACAACATTTAGGAGAGGCACTACCAAATCATTTGAATAGTTGTGGTTTAAAGTCTAACCTTCAAGATTCAAGAAGAGACCATGTCTACAAAGTCTAAAAAGAAAATGGAAGAAAAACATTATCGCTTAAAACAAAGTGGAATCAAAGAGGTGAGTCATTGTGATACTTTTGTTGCACTCATCTATATTCCCTTGAATTTTTCGTGGTTAGTGGGGTGTGTTGTAGGAGTCGATTTGCTTGTCTTCTAGTGAGTCTCATGGATGAATTTTGGGTTTAGAAAAGAATATGGGTGTTTAGGTGATGCTAGAGATTTGTTTGAGAAAATGCCTTATAGATATGTGGGATCTTGGAATGCTATTCATGGTCTAAAACTTTTTTTCAAAATTATTGGTGGAATTGATGATGGCATTTCACATGTGCAGTTGACTGTGTGTGGGAAGAAGTTTTTGGGTCCGATTCGTGACCATTTGGAAAAGACTTTCGATACCATTAATTTTGTTTATCAATACCCCAAGCTGTTACTTCAAGTTGCTCCACAAGAGTGGGCCTTTAGGAAACTCCAAGATAGTGGGAACATGGGTTTTAAAATTGTAGAGAACTTATTGCTCTATCATGATGTGCACGTTATTTATAGGGGCTATGTATACAAGATAAGGGTTGAAGAAATGATAAAATATACTCTTGGATTCTTAACACCAAGAAACATGAGGGTGGATGCTACATTTCCTCTACTTAAAGATGTTGTTGCTATGACTGAAGTTGTTGATACATGCACTGGGGTTAACATGGCAGTCATGGGTGGTGGGTTCCCAAGGAAAGAAGACATGGAGAGGAAAGATGTGATGTAAAAAAATATATCAATTTACAAGTCTCGTGTTTCTGCCCTTGAAAGGCATGCAACTGCAAGCTGCAAGGTTTTGATTTTTGACAACCTACAAGATGTGCTTTCAGCACTCATTTCTTCTGCTGCATACTCATGCAATAGTCAACTGGTTCTTGCTACACTTACTGCAAATATGGTGCACGTTTTGCTATTTAGTGGATGTGATTTATGGGAGCAAAGTAAAAGTGTCTTTGGAGGGAGTAAAAAGGAAGATATACATACCAAACTTATGAAGAAGTACAAATCAGCTCCTACGTGGTGGTTTATTGTCATCCTTGTGTTGAACATTATTCTTTTAATGTATGCTTGCATGCATTACATTGATTCACCCAATTGCCTTGGTGGGTGGTCCTGCTAGCTTGTGGCACTGCCAATTTCTTCACTCTCCCAATTGGTATCATTGCTGCCACTACAAACCAAATGCCTGGGTTGAATATTATAACTGTAAGAAATGGAAATGCAAGGAGAATTTGTAGAAGAGGAATTCTGGAATGAAGAGAAGAAAACTCTCTATATTGAATTAATACCGTAGCAAGTTTACAAACATGTATTTATATACAGTTACTAAAGAATATTCTAACTACCTATTTTATATTGAAAGACATTACTACCCTTTATATATAGCTCAGCAAGAGAAAAAGACAAAATAACTAACGAAAATGTCAATGATTTCTGAAAACAGAAATGACAGACTTCATTCTTCAACATTCACGATTTCCTTTCCTTTCTTTGCATGTTGTTCTGAATTATTCTCCAATACCCCATCGCAAGATAGAGCGTAAAGATTTACAACTCCCATCTTGGATAAATGAGTGTTGAGAACTTTTGAGGACAAGGCTTTTGTCATAGTGTCGGCAATTTGATGAGAGCTAGGAACATAACGAGTGCAGATGCTACCCTCTTTGATTGTGTCACGAATTAAGTGGCAATCGAGCTCGATATGTTTGGTTCTTTCGTGGAAGACAGGGTTCGCAGCGATGTGGAGGGTAACTTGGTTATCACAGTGAAGGAAAGCTGCTTGGGGATGAAGAACTTGAAGGGTGGATAAGATGAATCGTAATCATGTTAACTTAGAGCAAGCAACAACCATTGAGGGATACTCTGCCTCTGCCGATGAACGTGAAACAACCAATTGTTTCTTGGACTTCCAAGAGATCAGGGAAGAGCCAAGAGAGATGCAATAGCCACTTACGGATCTTCTAGTGCCTGGGCAAGAAGCCCAGTCTGAATCACAGTAGGCCTCAAGTTGGAATGAGGAAGAACTAGGGAGAAGGAGACCTTGACTAGGGGCACCTTTAAGGTATTTGAGAACTTTCTGAGCTGCCAGGAGATGTGTATCAGTAGGGTTAGCCATGAATTGGCTTAAAGTTTGAACACTAAAACATATGTCAGGCCAAGAGATAGTGAGGCACAATAAGCGACCAACCATTCTTTTGTAAACACTAGGGTCTGATAATGGAGTATCTATGGACTTAGTGAGTTTGAGGTTTTGTTCCATAGGAACCTTAGTGGGGGTGCTGCCCAAGGTACCCGAATCTGCCAAGATGTCCAGTGTATACTTCCTCTGATAGAAATATATTTCTTTAGAGGATCGTGCAATCTCTATGCCAAGAAAGTACCTCAATGGGCCAAGATCCTTTATTTGAAACTTGTTGTGCATAAGGGCCTTTAAATCATTTACAGTAGTGAGATCATTACTTGCTACAAGTATGTCATCAACATACACAAGTAAAGCAACAAAGATGCCATTTGTGTCTCGGGTGAAAAGGCTATAATCAGCCTTTGATTGAGAGAAACCAGATTCAATTAAGGCATTCAAGAGTTTAGAATACCACTGCCTTGATGCTTTTTTGAGGCCATACAAGCTTTTGAGTAACTTGCAAACTTGGTTGGGAGAACCTCTATTGTAACCGAGAGGCTTGTTTATATAAATATCTTCATGTAAATCCCCATGTAGGAATGCATTATTTACATCAAATTGATGTAAGTGCTAACCTTTAATTGATGTAATAGCTAAGAGACATCTCACTGTGAACATTTTTGCAACAGGAGAGAACGTCTCTTGGTAATCAACCCCCTCAAGTTGAATATAGCCTTTAGCTACTAATCTTGCCTTCAGCCTTTCAACACTCCCATCATAATTGTACTTAATTTTGTAGACGTACTTACATGCAATAGGTACTTTTCCAGGTGGTAAATCAGTGAGTTCCCAAGTGTGATTTGCTTCCAAGGCAGCCAGCTCATTGTCCATGGCTTGACACCAACTCGGGTCTTTAATGGCTTGTTTATAAGTTTGTGGTTCAATGTGAGTGGAAATAATGGTGGAAAAAGCTTGATATGGAGGTGAAAAAGAATTATAAGAAAATGCATAATGCAATGGAAAAGCTATACCTGATGAAGATATGAGCTTCTTTCTAGTGGACCTGCGAGATAGGATAGGGGAGGTTGAAGAAACAGGTGGAGAGGGAGGAGAGTTTTGAGAGTAGGAGTTGAGGTCATCGAGAAGAATTGTAGCAGGTGATGGTTGAGTGATGGGAGAAGAGTTTTGGGAGTAGGAGTTGAGGTCCTCAGGAAGAATTGTAGCAGGTAATGGTTGAGTGATGGGAGGAGGAGAATTATGCTGTTGGTGATGAAAATAAAGAATGGGATGTGGCATAGTGAGAAGGGGGGAGGGTGTAAGGATAGAGAAGGAGATTCTGTGTTGGGTTTGTGGGAATAAAAGGGAAAAATGGTTTCATGAAATTGGACATCTCGGGAGAGGAAAACTTGCTCAATTTGTAAATCCAATAATTTATATGCTTTTACTCTAAAAGGGTAGCCTCAGAAGACACACTCTCTACCTCGGGGATCAAATTTCTTCCTCCCATGCGATAATGTAGAGGCATAAGCAAGGCATCCAAAAACTTTTAAATGTTGATAATGGGGTGGGGTATGGAAGAAGGTTTCAAGGGGTTTTATTATGGAGAAGAGGGGCGGGGGTTCTATTAATAAGGTAAACTACTGTTAGAACACAGTCAGTCCAAAATTTGAGAGGAAGATTTGATTGGAATCTTAAGGCACGAGCCTCATTCATGATGTGTTGATGTTTTCTTTCTACTGTCTCGTTTTGTTGGGGTGTTTCTACACAACTTCTTTGGTGTATAATGCCTTTGGTTTGATAGAAATCTCTCATTTTGAATTCAGAACCATTGTCACTCCTAAGTATCTTAACTTTTTTCTGAAATTGTGTTTCAATTAGATTGCAAAAAGTGACAATACAAGCCTGGGTTTCATATTTATTTTGAAGCATATAAATCCAAGTTGTTTTAGAGAAATCATCGACAATTGTGAGAAAGAAACGAGAACCATCAACAGCCATGGTGGAGTTGGGACCCCAAATATCACAATGCACAATATCAAAAGCATGCAAAGATGAATATTCAGAGTGTGAAAAAGGGAGATGATGCTGTTTGGCTAATGGACAAACAGAACATGGCATTTGATTATGAAATCTCAGATTGTTTGTTACAATGGGGTCAATGATTAAAACTAATCTGGAAGGGGAAATGTGACAAAGTCGATAATACTACAAATCATAAAGAGAAGCTGTGTGAGTAGTAGAAGCAGAAGGGAAGTGATCTTTGTGCATGAAAATAGGCCAAGCATCAGTGAGAGCTGAAGGTGACACCCGTGAGCTAAGTAGATGATAAAGTCCTACTCTAACTTCACCCATCCCAATCGTTGTCCAAGATACTAAGTCTTATAGAAAATAAGAATTGGACAGAAATATGAGGCAACACGAATTATGTTGGGCAAGTTGTTTGACAGAAAGTAAATTAAAATGAAAGGAGGGTACACACAAGACATGATGTAGCACTAAGTTCTCAGAGAGTCTCACAACACCAGTATGGGTAACAGGAATTGTTTCTCCATTAGGTAACTTAACTTGGTACAAACAATTGTCGTTATGGATGTGAGGTACAACAGATCATATGATCTGTTGCACCTGTGTCAATGATCCAAGATGAGGTGTGTGAGTGATGAAATTGTTGTGTGTGTGTGGAAGCACAAGTGGCCATACCAGAAATTCAAGAAGTGCTAACATGATTAGAAGATGAAGAGGGAGATGGTTGAGCAACAGAAAGAGAAGCCATGGGTGAGCTGGTTTCCATGGGATGTAAAAGAGCAACAAGTTGATGATATTGGCTCTTGGTAAGTGTCATAGATTCAGTTGGTTCATCCTCATGATTATCCTCTGGAAGAGCATGAGAGTGAGTGGCAGCTGCTACAAAACTTCTGGTTTTCCATGGAGCTTGTGTCCAAGAGGATAGCCTTTTAATTTGTAACATTTGTCAACACTGTGGCCAGTCATGTGACAATGTGTACACAATGGAGGTTCAGCATTACCAATCGTAAAACAATTATCAAGATAATGACTTGGAATCTTGCAATGGGAGTAATATAGTCGATTGTTTTTCTAGTGATCAGAGTTGGTGAACTTGGCATGAGTTTTGGTGGGATTGTAGGTAGGTCTGGCCATCATGGCCATAAGATCAAATGGGGTAGAGGTGGAAATCAACTAGTGTTGGTGTTCTTGTTGTTTAACCATAGAGAAAACTCGGTTAAGGGGTGGTAAAGGATCAAGAAGTATGATCTGGTCTCTTGTGTTTGAGTAAGATTCAAACAATCCCATGAGGAATTGAATAACACAATTATAATCGTAACGATGATGAAGAACTTTTAATTTTCCACAATCACAATTGGGAAGAGGGTCATATATGGCAAGCTCATCCCATAAACCTTTGAGATGACCAAAATAAATGGTGACAGGATCTTGGTTTTGTGATAAATTAGCTAAATCTCGTTTAAGTTGAAAAATACGAGGACCTTTTTGTTGAGTAAAATGATCCTTAAGTTCCATCCACAATATTCTGGAATCATCAACTAAAGCAGGACTTGATTTCACAAAGGCACTTATAGAGTTCTGTAACCAAGAAACAACTAAATCATTGCATCTCTCCCAAACTTTAATAAGGGGATCCGAGGAATCAGTGGGTTTAAGAATGGTGCCATTGATGAATCCGAGTTTGTTCTTCACACGAAGAGCTCGGCTAACAACACATGACCAGCCAACATAATTATCAGCAGTTAAGAAGTCAGAAACCAATGCAACAGCAAGGTTATCACCATTCTCAATTCGGAATGGGTTGAAAGGGTCTGAGAAATTGAGGTATCGGTCAGGGGAAGCCTTCTCATTGGTGGGTTTAGAAACATCATCCTCAATATTGGTTGCCATTGGATCGAGGGAGCTCTAGTACCATGTAAGAAATGGAAATGCAAGGAGAATTTGTAGAAGAGGAATTCTGGAATGAAGAGAAGAAAACTCTCTGTATTGAATTAATACCATAGCAAGTTTACAAGCATGTATTTATATATAGTTACTAAAGAATGTTCTAACTACCTATTTTATATGGAAAGACATTACTACCCTTTATATACAACTTAGAAAGGGAAAAATACAAAATAACAAACGGAAACGTCAATGATTTCTGAAAATAGAAATGGCAGACTTCATTCTTCAGCATCCACTATTTCCTTTCCTTTCTTTGCATGTTGTTCTGAATTATTCTCCAATAATAATAGAGTACATTATGAGGTACATATACCTCAAGCATTTCATTACTACCATGTGCTTCAAGGTGTATGGATACATCATCATGACTCAAGCTCTAACCTTCAGGCCAACGTGAAGATTCCACCAAGATCGATGTTCATAGCACAAGTGGTAGGAACCTTGCTAGCAATAATTATATACACAGGAACTTTGGTTAACCAAGAGTGCATCACTGCTCTAAACCTTGAGGACAAGGTTTTTTTTAAGGGGAGAACAATGTTATAAACCCAATCAACTTGAATTGGGCTTGAGGGGCCTTAAGCTAAATTGTTTTCTTTTGCTCTATTGAGTTACTAAGTTGTCCTAGTGGCCCGTGGGCTTATTTTATTGTTTGTAGAAACTGGCTCATGGCCTTCTTTTGTTGTTGGCTTGTTGTTAGTCTCTATTTTATGTCGAATAGTATATGTACGGGAATGAGGGTCTGGGGATGATCATCTAAAGGCTTGTTAAGAATTCTCTTGTATTCCTAGAGGTTAGGGTTCCTCGAAATACTTTGTTATCCTTTTACAGTAATTCAATTACAATCGGTTCATCCATTTCTATTACACTTTCTAAATCCACAATGGTTACTTCTCCATTCACTATTAGATTCATCACACATTCTGGCACGCCGAACGGAGAAGAAAAGGATCAAGCAGCGCTGCAGAGGGCTCGTTTAGATTGAAGAAAAAAATTGGAGTTTGACCTCATATTTTGCAACAATATTTATGTTTTGAGAATATTGTAATTTTTATTTTTCTTTAATTTCTTTTAAATATTGTATTGATGTTTATTTATGTTCAGATTTTAGAGTTTATTTTCATGAACATGTCTAGCTAAATTCCCCACTAAGGTTGAGGATGAAACCTTATTAAAAATTAGTAATATTTTTTATGAGATTGATTTTTTTCCTTAGTTATTTATGTGTTCAAAGATATATTATTCTTACTTCATATCAATTGAGGGAGATAGAGTTCTTGATATGAATTCAATCATTTTTTTTCATGATTTAGAATAATCTTAATCAATTGAGAGCTTGATCTATAATTTTGTTAAAAAAATTGTATATCTTTTGTGATTTGTTTTAACAAATACAAGTGATGATTTGATTTTATATCTCTGAGTGAAGAAGAACATTCTTTAGATATTTTCTTAAAAAAAGGTTTCAACGATGATATTTTTCATGATAATATGATTGATTTCTAGATTCTCATGTAGATGTTCGAGAAGAATCAATTCTCATAAATATATTATTATGAATTAATAAGGTAGATTTCAAAACCTTAGTTCATTCTCGATTAATAGTTTCTTCGTTGTCTAGATTAATATGTATCTTTAGAATTTATTTTAGTTCTTTTTGTTGTGATTACTTTATTAAATTAATTATTTCTTGCTTTGATTAATCGATTGTTTAGTTCTTAATTTCTTATTTTAGTTTACAACTCATATTTCTCAACTAATTTCTCAACTACATTAGAATTTATTTGATTTATATTTGATTGGTTTCGTAAAAATTTATGTGGGTTCGACCTCGCTCTTGCTAAACTATACTTCAATATGATTCGTGTACTTGTGAATACAAATTAAAATTTTGCAACAGTATTTAATAGCTAATGAATTTTACGATGCTATAGAATAAGATAAGAAAGTGATGAACGATTGAGTCAAACAAACAAAATAAAAAAGTAATAACCGTGACCATAATAAGATTATCATAAATATTTTAATAAATTTATAAAATGACATAATTTGATATGATACGTTAAATTTATGAGAAATAATATTTACAGTTATGTGTTACGCAAGTGCCGTACATTCTTTTCGAAAACAAGTGAGTAAATATGGACCCTATATGAAAAAATTAATTTTTTAATAATGAATTTCACTATTTTTTAAAAGGAGTACATGACACTTGTACAAACCATAATGTATAGCATTACTTGTGTGTTGCGAGTTACATTAGCATTAGAAATAATAAAGTGGAAAAAATGAAATAATTGGGTTGGAGGTACGTTTGGTTACCAAACTCATCTCAACTCATCATTATAATTTTTTCAAATTTCAATACAAAATTTAATAAATAATTCAGCTTTTTCTAATCTTAAAATAATAATAATATTAAAAAATAATATTCTAACAATATTTTATTATCTCAACTCAACTCAACATTCAAATGTAGCCTAAAGATGTCCAAAGGTGAACAGCGAAAGGACATTTATGTCATGCAACCCAAACATAAATCGTCCTTAAATCTCGGGACCGTTGGGGAGCTTTTGGCACTAATAACAACCGGAGTTACTAGACATCTTGTTTGCATATTCTCTTGGGCAAAGCTAAAGTAACCACAGTGCTAATATCAAACCGTAAACGCAATATTGTCCATAGTTGTGCTATGATGATCTCCGTGAGCTTGTGACCATTGCCGTTATGAAGGGTCTACAAGACGAGCAACACCTCCCGTGACTTTAGCGAAGATTTCCTCTTCTTTTTGAAAAAATACTTTTGTTAAATTAATTTTTCTATTATTGATATCTGAAAGAAAGTGGGAAAAAAGGCCAAGAGGGACATTTCAAGCTCCTGGTCCCATCCCATTGGCTACATTTTGAGGTGAATTCAAAAATCAAACTCGATTTACTTTCAAATCCTTTTCTTTTACTCTAAACTGATGAGAATGAATACATTTTTTCAATACAATGGAATTCTTAGAGGTTTCTTACTTCTTTTTAAAAGAAAAAAGATTTGAAAAATCTGTCTTTTGAGAGACATTTGTGCTAAAACATTGGCAACACACTTTCACTGTCGGAAAACCCCGAAATGTGCTAAAATTCAACTGGGACTGTCTTGTGAATTTATGCCAAATTGTTTTGATCAGGTGGGTCTGTGAGTTTATGCCAAATTTTTAATTTATACAAATGGGGGTTATGTCGAGATGGGTTGTGCTCGCCTGCGCCAATCTATATTTCTTCTGTCCTTTGATGCGGGCGAGATCAAGACAGCCCTTGAAACGGTACAAGAAGTTACTCGTCGATATAATGAAGGTGAATATTCTACCTATCGCAATGCCATTGCAACTCAATTAATCTCCTTTTAAGGCTTGTTATCGACATTTCCTTGTATGGAAAACATTCGAGTTGGATTAACAATTCAAGAATTGTAGTTTTATTTATTTATATAATTTTTTGCTGTGACTTATGTTTTTGCTCCATTGCTATTAATTTATTTTTTATATACGCCATTTCGTGCTCTAGTACTGCTTATGATTCCCAATCCACCCTAACTCTAATATAAGTGGAACAGAGGAAGGGAAAAAATGAATAACATAACAAATGATAGAGGTGAAAAATGATGATTCTATCATATTTAAACGTACAACATGCTCTGCTATTTATAGACAAAAGTAAATAATGAAGAATAAAAAAAAAATGTAATTATAGCTCATTGTAACAACTACAAAATAGAAAAAAATTATTCTACTACATTCTAGAATCTTCTGTAAAACTCTTGTTTGGAGGAAGGAATTTCATCTAGTAATTTCAACATCCCCCCGCAAGATGGAAAGTATATGTTAATTACTCCTATCTTGGATAAAAGTCGGGTGAAAGCAGGAGAGTGGAGCGGCTTGGTAAGTAAGTCTGCCAATTGAAGATGAGATAAGATATGAGTTGTTGTGACTTGCCCTTCTGCAATTTTATCATGAACTAGATGACAGTCTAGTTTAATGTGTTTTGTTCGTTCGTGAAAAACAGAGTTCGCAACAATATGAATGACTGCTAAATTATCACAACATAGAACTGTAGGTTTTGAGATGGTAATGCGCAAGTCAGTAATGAAGTACCGAATCCATGTAAGCTCACAAACCACAGTTGTCATTGCTCTGTATTTAGACTCTGCAAATGATCTGGACACAATGATTTATTTTTTTGATTTTCATGAAACAAGGAAATTCCCTCTGAAAACATAAAACCCAGTAATCGAACGTCTTGTGTTGGGGCAACTTGCCCAGCTTGCATCTGAGTAAGCGAGAAGTTCTAATTTGGAGTTGGCAAAGAAGAATATGCCTTGTCCCGCCGTCCCTTTCACATATCTGATGATTTTAAGAATTGCATTATAGTGAGGGACACGAGGAGCTTCCATGAATTGGCTTAACTGTACACTTTGACTCAAATTCGTTCGAGTGTTTGTAAGATAAAGGAGTTTGCCAACTAATCTTTGGTACAAGGCAGGATCACCGAATATGTCTCTTTCATCTTTTCTAAGCTTGGCATTAGGTTCCATAGCTAAATTGGACGGCTTTGATGCTAGCAAACCTATTTCTGAGAGGATGTCCAACGTATATTTTTGCTAACAAAGTTGTATGCCTGCCTGCCTCTGTGCGCCCCACCTCCATGCCAAGAAAATACTCGAGGCTTCCGAGATCTTTGATCTTAAACTTTGTCTCCAAAAATTTCTTTACAGCAGCAGTGGCTTGAATATCTGAACTCATCAAAATACTATATCATCTACATAGGTGTTGTAAACAATGTTCCTGTGGACTTAGTAAACAAGCTATAATCGGCTTTGGATTGTATGAACCCGAACTCAATCAAATAGGATGAAAGTTTGGCGTTCCACTACCTAGGCTTTTCTACAGCTTACATACTTTGTTTGAGGTTGCATATGGATGATCTGGAGGTGGACCCATGTAAATTTCTTTTTAAAGTTCGCCATAGAGAAAGACGTTATTCACATCTAGTTGTTAAAGATCTCATCTTTTAATTGTTGCTATTGCAAGGAGACATCGATTGGACACTAATTTAGCAACGGGAGAAAATGTGTCAGGAAAATCTATTCTCTCGCACTGTGTAAATCCTTTTGCAACTAAGCGAGCTTTAGCTCGTTCTATTGTCTCATCCGCCTTGAATTTATACTTGTAAACCCACTTGTAATCAATTGTTTTCTTTTCAAGAGGTAAGTCAACAATGGTCCAAGTCTCATTATGTTCAAGTGCATCTAGCTCTTGTTTCATTGCTTCACACCAAATTGGATTTTGAATGGCTTGAGTGTAAGATGTGGGCTCAGTGTGCAGAGATATTGAAGTAGTGAAAGCTTTGAAGTTTTGTGAAAGAGAATTGTAAGAGAGAGATGTAGATAAAGGAAAAATGACCTTTGAATTTTTCAAGATGGAAGGAGAGGAACCTTGTAGCTTGGATGTCGACTGTGAGGACTTGAGTGCGACAACTTGTTGACAGTGAAAGTCCTGCAAGTATGCATGTGTTCTTCTGGTCCTATTCGACCTGCGTGGAATCACCTGAGGAGAAATAACATTAGAAGAGGTAGAAAGCATGTTGGAGGGCATGTCAATGGAGATTGGGTTTGTTTCTTCGACATCAGTAGGATAAAAAAATATATGAAATTTTCTATGGAATGATTAAGGCCTTCTTCAGAAGCCTGTGTTAATGATTTGACAGGAAAGTGCTCGGGTTGTATTGGAAAATGTATGTTGGCAAGATCGAATGTGGTATTTGTGGATTTTTTTAATGGGAAGGTGTCTTCATGAAAGACTACATCTTAGGAAAGAAAAATTTGGTAGGTGTTTAGATCAAGTAGCTTGTATCCTTTAACACCATATGGATACCCCAAGAATAAGTACTTTCGAGCTTGGGGATCAAACTTAGCTCTAGCATGACTAAGTGTTGATGCAAAATATAAGCACCCAAAGACA
This sequence comes from Juglans microcarpa x Juglans regia, assembly GCF_004785595.1. Lineage (NCBI taxonomy): Eukaryota > Viridiplantae > Streptophyta > Magnoliopsida > Fagales > Juglandaceae > Juglans > Juglans microcarpa x Juglans regia. Next base: position 12,040,206 of record NC_054595.1, on the reverse strand, counting down.
CTCAGGTGTGAGTATGAAGGCTTGGTGTGGTATAGAATTTCAATTGGGGATCTATACTCCAGATTTGGAGTTGGTGTTCAATTTATCAAATAGACTACTATTACTATAAATTTGTTCCAATACTTCATGGGAAGACCGTATTGGAATTTTAAGGCTCTTGCTACATTCAAAATGTGCTGAAGTTTTCGTTAGGTTAATGCATTTTGTTGTGGGGTTTGGATGCAGGTAAATTGGTGTAGAATGCCTATGGTTTGGTAGAAAGTTGGCATTTGAAATTCTGCTCCATCACCTGTTCGGATGGTTTTAATTTTGCTTTAAATTGGTTTTTGACAAGGGAATAAAAATCTCGAAGGTCACCTCTTGCTTTTGATTTTGCTTTCAACAGATAAATTCATGTGCATTTACTAAATTGATCAACAATGATTAAGAAATACTTTGAGCCATCATGGGCTTACGTGGGATTGGTACCCCATATATCAACAGAGATGAGATCAAATATTTTGGTGGCTTTGCTTGTGGTGTCTGGAAAATGTAATTTGTGCTGTTTGGCAAGGGGCAAATATCACATGGAAAATTTGGATTAGCCGAAAGTTTAACATCAGATTTATGAATGTCATTCAAAATATGTTGCGTCATGGAACTGTGTCCAAGCCGATAGTGCCATGAAGTGAAGTCATCAAACTTAGTAATAACAACAGTATTGACAAGTTTTGAAGAAAACAAAGTTTGAAAATGAGAGTATAAAGAAAGCAGTTGGATGAAGTTGCTGATGTTGAAGGTGATACAAGCCATCATGCATTCTCCCCCGCCTAGTCATCATCCAAAAGGAAAGGTCCTAGATGTAACAAGAATCTGAAAATAAAATTAAACAACAATTGGAACTCTTAGTCAAGGATTTGTTAAAAATAAGATTAAAAGAGAATGTTGGAACATAAAGGACATTCTTAAGGATTAAATGAGTGGAGAGATGCACATCTCCAACGTGAGTGGCGGCGACCGTGGTTCCAATTGGCAATTTGACCGCATAACATGAGCAACTCATGCAGTGAGATGTGTAAAAAATTTGGGGCTACAGATCGTGTCAATGATCCATGGTGCATCTGTAAGTTTGGTAGGGTGTATGTTTGTGCCGATAAACAAAAAGGTATACCAGACATTGGAAGTGTGCTTGGATTTGATGAAGTGGCTTGAACGTGATTAGTAGCTGGAAAAGGCCTGTCATTCTGTTGTGTGTTGAGTAAAGCAAAGAGGCGGCTATATTGCTCTTGAGTAATATGCGAACCATTGCTGACTTGTTCCTGCTCAAGAAAAATATGGTTAGCAAAGGATTTAGTTTTGAAAGAGTTTTTGTGGCCTGGAGGGAAACCATGGATTTTATAGCATTTTTCTTTGGTGTGTCCGGGAATGCGACAATGCGAGCAAATTGGTAGATTGAGATTAGCCTTAAAACACTGTTCTAAAGAGTGACCAGATGTATTGTAATGAGAACAATACAGCTTGTCCTTTCGAGATGTAAGCGGAGCATGTGGATCGGGACCTCTGGTGACCCTGGCAACTGGTGTTGGGATGGAATGAAGCTGCCTGCGTCGTTCTTCTTGATGGATTAAGAATAGAACACGATTCAAAGTGGGAAGTGGGTCATAGAGAATGATTTGTGCTCGAATAGAGTCATAAGAATCTTGAAACCCCATTAAGAACTACATAACTTTACTCCGGTGATGGTAATCTGTTAAAGTCTTCACTGATCCATAGGTACATAGAGGCATTGGCTCATATATATCTCAAGTTCATCCCATTAGCATTTCATCTTGTTGTACTAAATGCTCACAAAGTCAACATCTTGAACGAGGGATCAAATTGTTTTTGTGAGTTGAAAGATGCATGGTTCATTTTGATGGAGAAACGCTCACAAAGATCATTCCAAACGTTAGCAGCAGTATCAGCATATGCAATGGTAGATCTATGCTCAAAACTAACAGAATGTTGAATCCAAGCTATGATCATATCATTGCAGCGCTCCCATGGAGCAAATAAAGGATCGGATGGGTCAGTAGGTTTAGAGATTTTACCATCAAGGAAGCCAAGTTTGTTCTTGACGTTGAGTGAACGACGCATAGTTCTTGCCCAGGTCCCATAATTTTCAGTAGTTAACAATTCTAGAACCTATAAGGAAGAGGCTCCCTCACCGGGTTGGATGAAATATGAGCTGGCTGGATGAAGAGGGTTTTTTCTCATGATTGGGAGGGTTTTGTATTTCTGGGTTGGTATGAGAATTTGCTTCAATCATTTCTCTGATACCATAATAGAAGTGGTGCAGAGGAAGGGAAAAAGTGAATAACAGAACAAATGATAAAGGTGAAAAGTGATGATTCTATTATATTTAGACGTACAACGTGCTCTGCTACTTATAGACAAAAGTAAAGAATGAAGAATAAAAAAAAATGTAATTATAGCTCATTGTAACAACTATTAAACAGAAAAAAATTATTCTACTACGTTCTAGAATATTCTGTAAAACTCTTGTCTGGAGGAACCGGAGGAACTAGAGGAATTTCATCTGGTAATTTCAACAAACTCCCATCGTAAAACTTTTTGATATGCTCTAATATGCTTTGTGATATGCATATATGGCAAGATATCGAACCAAGAGATAGGAAGATTGAGAAACTTTGTGAATATGCTCCTAAGAACCCATTACGCAGTCCCAAGGTAGATTTTTATATTATTCATATTATTCTTTTTTTAGAACTTATAATTTTGCATAGTTTTTTTAATTGTCTTTATTATACAATAATCTCATTTATCAGTTTTGATGGTTTCCTTGAAGTCAACGCATACTCTTTATTAGTTGTATACTCATCTTCATCAAACCATCCATTTTTACAAATATTTATTTGGCCTTGCCATATGGCAGTGTTATCATCAATTACATTTCCATGTTTTTCAATTATTTGATTAGCTTTCAATCATTAGGTTAACGAGATTTTTCTCTTCATCTGTTGCCTATGTTTTTATTTAGACGAGTTATTATGTTATGCCAAAAATATGCCTTTTCACCAGATATTGTTGTTTGTGGTCGATAGGCTAAAATGGTGAGAATATATCTGGCTCAAAGTTGATGAAAAATGCTTGAGATTTTCAAAACTTTAAGTTTTCATAATCATGTCAAGTGTAGGTTTTGGGTTTGAATGTATGCCTACCATGAAAAGAATAACATCTATTTGCTTCACTCATGTTTTTCAGCATTCTGTCTCCACATATTAGCAATTATCTTGAGCAGAGATATTACAAGGATTTACGGAGTGAGAATTTTGGATTGCTGAAAGTTGTGTTGTGCATTTATAGGAAATTGCTATCGTCATGTAAGGAGCATATGTAAGTTTGATGAATTTAGATCTTAAGTTATTGGGATCTGAACAATTGCGTTATTGTTATCCATTTTCTTCAACCACCAAGGAGTCGAGGGAGGGGTTTGGAAATGTGAAGAACTGGATGAAGAAAATTCTGCAGTTGTAGAACATGATATTGACTATTGGGCATCGACGCTATAAGAGGTTTCTGCCTGGGATTTAATCCCTCGTGTGGTTCCCACCAGACTTTTATACGAGAGAACGCAGTCCCATAGGATTAGGATTTGTTATGTTTCAACTTATTTACTTTGGTTGTAGAAGTAATGTTGCTAAAACATTTTGACAGACATGTGACCAGAGAACCTTATAATTTGGTAGAGATAAGTATATCTCAATGCAATGAAGTATAAGTCATCAATGGAGTCAGGCTTTGACCTCTCATTTTTCTATTTTTTTTTTCTATTTTTCCTTTTCTTCCTAGACATTTAAGTATTTCTTTAGTAAAGAATCAGTAATGATTTTTCTGCATTAGAGAATATATATTATGACCATGAATAGAGAAAATGTGCTAAATATTGACAGTTTATATGTGTCTACTAACTGCTTTCTCATTGCTTTTAGATATATTTTTAAGATATCTTATTCTATAAGAATCTTCTAGAGAAGCATGTTTGGGTATTGGTTTAGAAACAAATGCTACTTTCTTTGTACCAAGAAAACTCCCTTTTAATGTAATTCTTATAATGTATTATTTGAGGCTTTTTCCTTGTTCAAATGGAGTTATTCTAATTTTGAAAGTATAACAACTTCTCAAGGGGGCAAATGATGGAAACAATGATTTATAAGATAAAGTGGAAGAGAAAGTAAATATTGTGTTGTACCTGTCCCTTTATAGTGAACTAGTCTCAGGAAATGTAGATAGAAGTCTTCCAGCAAAAAAATCCATTTGTTGAACATTATGTTTGCTTGATGGCAGCTGTTTGGTTGTTAACTTGTTTCTTTCTAAAATTTTATTTTTCCATTTGAAATGTAAACATTACTTGTGATGATATTCACTGGAGTCTTTAACTGTGTGCAGGCCACTATTCGCCAGTAGTTTATTTGGGATTGTCCGGACTCTTTTAGAACAAATTGAACAGTACCAAATGTAGATTTCAAGTCGCAATACTCTTGTTGAGTTTATAAATAGCCAGGTATGTGTTGCATAGAAGGATGGGTTTTGATCTGAGTCATTTTGGCATTCATATAAATCTATAAATATATTAGTTCTATCAACAAGTTAGGCCTTGGATCATATATTTGCTAATTATCAATTAATATCATTAATTAGTTGTTACTGACATTTTCAGATAAAATTAGATGGACAGTCCATACATGTTCAACTTAGAGGGCCTCATCCCCAAACTTTGTCAATTGGCTCAAGAAGTTGGAGACTGTGAAAGAGATTTACGGTTACATTTAGCAGGACTGCAGACTTTGGCTTTTATAGTACGTTTTTTGCCCTAACTAAACATCACTTATATTAAAAATTGCTCAGATGCATATTTTGGTATGTTCATACATCTACGGACCTTTTTCTTGTCATTGACATTTTCTTCCTTATAATATGCTCCTGTGTGCGCACGCGTGTGTGTGTACACGCGTGTGCGAGTGTGTTTGAATATATATACAAAAGGTGACAGGGTACCTGTCCCTATTCTAGAAGGTGCTAGTCCATTGTGAGGCGTCTATTGTAGTTTGTCTTTATGTGTTCCCAATATATAGGGACAAAGAAAGCAATTCACCTCATTTTTCTTACATTTTGCATTTTCTAACATGGTCTCAAAGCCAACTTCTTAGGTTTAGAATTGTTGCCTAGTCCCCTTTATTAATAGATTTTGGTCTCTCTTTCTTCCTCTCCCACCTTAAGCTTTTGAGTGTGTACTTCTTAGTTAGACAGTTTAGCCTAATGAAGACAGTTTATCCCACTTTGAAGTTTCTGGTCCAACTCGAGACAAACTCAGACCAATTTGTCTGATCCAATATGCACCTGGGTACCCAATTTGAATTGAGAAGTTGGTGCGATCAGGATTCGGTGTTGTATAGGCCGATTCAATCTATTTTGGCCATTTGTCTTGTCTTTTCAATTTGTTTCTCCATATTTCGGCCAGTTCTGGTCAGTTTTCAGTATTTTCAGCTGGTTTTGGCTGATTTTCACTGTTTTTTGCTGGGTACATCAGCATTTCAAATAGTTTCATTTTATTCACATCATATTTCGACTAATTTGCTTTGATTCGAGCTGTTTTGAGCTTATTTCAGAGTGTTGGTTATGTATTTTATTCTTATTTCAAATGGTGTGTCATGGATGATTATTCGTTGCATTGATTTGGTTGATGATTCACATTATTCCAGCTTCTTTGTTCTTGTTACTAGATTGGTTAATGCTTTCTATTTGCACCATGGCTAGTTAATTGGAACTTGTCATATTGGTACCTTAGCTTATGCTCTTATAACTTCTCTGAAATTGAATGGGATTTATTATGTTTATTTTGGGCATGATCATAAAAGGCTTGTAGGATCACTTAACATTGAGGAAGCCTATGGATACTAGTTCCAGTAGTCTTTGGGAACATAAAGATAATTAGATTATCTCCTTATGTTGAATGGTATTAAGCCTCACATTGGTTCCTCGTGTATATATCTTCCTCCTGCCATGGAGGATTTGATATCATCTTAAACATATGCATTCTGATACTAGGAAAATCACTCGGTTTTATGAGGTGTGTAAACAATATTTTTGGCTCGAACAAGGTGCTCAAAGTAGACTGGTACAACAATCAGGTTGACCATCCTTAAGGAGAGGGACATGGATCAACCTTTCTTCATTGTCTTAAAGGCTATGGAGAAAAAATGTGTAGATGTGGATGTTGTTCAGTTTCTTATTGGCCTCAAACCTGAGTATGAGTCTGTTTAAGCGCAGATTTTGAGTGCTTATGAGCTCCCCTCTTTACCTGATGTCCTTTCTTGAATTTAGCGAGCTACCCTATTTGATAGCAGTGCTCAATTGAGTTTTGATCATAATTCTTTCTCTGCTTTTATTGCTTATTGTGAGGTTTCTGGTAGTTCCTTTTGGGGAATATGGAAGTAGAGGTGATTGTTGTTTCTGTGGGAGTTATTCATTGGGTATTGTTGTGATCTACACGGTAAGCCATCTGGAGCCGCTCATGAGGTACCTTCTGAAGAAAATTCTTTTGTCCCCATCTTGTTACTATAAGTTCAGCTCCAAATTCTGGCATGATCCCCATTCTGACAGATGAGTATGTTCAGTTCATAACCCACTCATGGGTTTCTTCCTATTCTATGGCTGCTCTTATTTAGTTAGTTACTACATCCCATTGTCTTTTATTCTCTACTAGCAACCTGTGGGTCATTGACCATGGAGCAACCAAACATAAGGTTATAAAGGAACAACTGTTTATGAATGGCTCAAGGTCGGCTCATATATACTATAGGTTTGAACATGGTTTAAATATTGCTTCGAATATTGAACAAGCCAAACTAGTATATCTCAGCTCAACTCGGCTTAGGCTTGTGGACGAAGCTCATATAAGCTTGATTGACATGACTTGTTTAAGCACGTATAGCTTGACTTGGATTGTTTAAGCTTGTTTTAAAAGATAGTAATATATTTGTTACATGCATTACATTTTAGCTTTTTTTTTTCTTTTACTTTTTTATTTTTTATCATATGCAAGTGTTCAAATCACACGTGGTTATGTGTCGACTTTATTTATTTATTTTTTTGTAAATAAATTATAGTTATTTGAAAAATAGAATATATTTTTTCTTAATAAAAATGGTTATTTTATTTAAAAAATAGAAAATTAAAAAAAAAAGTCTAGAATCGTCACTTATGGGCTATGGTGGCTACTAGGGGTGATAAACGGTCCGGTCAGACCGAACGGACCGACCGGACTTACCGTTTCGGTCTGGACCGGACCGGACCGAGACTTAGATAGGTCCGGACCGGACCGGACTGAGACTTAGACCGGTCCAGTCCGGTCCACATTTTAGAGGACCGAAACTTTTCGGTCCGGTCCATGGTCCATGGTTTTTTGGACCGGACCGGACCAAATGAAAAAATATATATATATATATTATATATAGTAATTGTACAATTAACAATATAAAATTTTAAATATGTTATTAACACTTGTTAATATTCTATGAATTAACTAATATATAATATCAATTAGTTAATTATATAGTAATTATATAAATTAATAATATAATTTTCATCAAATTTATTATCATTGACCATATAAAATATTTTTTTATTAAATTTGTTACATAATCCACATTAATAAGTCACTTAATTTAATTTAGTATTTTAAATAAATTTTTTTTATTAATTATTTAAAAAAATGAAAAAAATTAAGCCGGACCGACCGGACCGGACCATTTGCAGCCCTAGTGGCTACCACCCTAGCCACCACTTGGTCGGTAGAACATGGCCACCACTTGGGGTGGGTAGCTAGATCTCAGCCACTTAGTGGAGATCTGACTTCCCCTAGTGATGTGTGGAGATCTAACAGCTTTTGGAGGCGGTCTAGGCCACCTTGGCCACCACAGAGTGGCCTGAACGGCTGGAGTGGCAACCACCACAAGTGGTCATTCTAGGTTTGATTTTTTTTTTTTTTTCTGTGTTTAAATAAAAAATTTTGTTATAATAAAAATTTATATTTTATCTTTTTAAAAGAATAAAAATTAATTTTTTCTTTAAATATTAAAGTTGACACGTGTAGCCTATGATTGGGCCCCATGTTTTTTGTTAATGTTGATGGACCAAAATATTAACAAAGCATCCTATTTCTAAGTAACTCATAATACAAGAGGGAAAATTGTAGAAAAAAAATTGCACAGAAGCTAAACCTAATTGCCTATAGCATAAGTGTTCTATATGTTTATATTACATTATATTTGTCAATTGTCATGCAGTTTAAATGTTTGTATTATATGTAGAAAATGTATTTATATTATGCATTTATTGTAATGGACTTTATCGTAAGTTCATGACTTAAGATTAAATATTTTTTTTTTGATAAGTAAGAAAAATAAGATTAAATATTATAATTAGTATTTGGCTTAACTAAAATTATATATAGAGTATGAATCATGATTTTTTTTTTCCCAGAATTATATGGTATGATTATTCTATTTCTCTTTAATCGGGTGAATTATGTAATTGACTTCGTAGATAATATGGTTTCTTTATTCTATTCAAATGATGATGTATATTATGATTCATAATTCTCACTTCACTTTTAGTTGCATATTATTATATACATATATCATATTATGAGGATATAATAATTTGTACATTATCATCATGTACTCATGTTGCGTTTGCACAGTTTCCGGAGTTCTTCGTCATAAGAAAACTATACAGTTATGCTATATGTTTATTATACGTAATTTATATTTATTATTAATAAGCTACACAACCAGTACTTATGACTTATCTTGTCATCCATATAATAATATATATATAAATTATAAGAATTTTTGTTATCATAACTATTTGTGATGGGAATCAAATGGGCCTCGTCTTAAAGATCTTTTGCAACTTTCAAAGTCAATGGCCAAAAAGATCAAGGAGGCAACCACATGGGACAAGTTTAGCAAGAGTCCAACACTCAAGATGGACTTGAAGGATGGAGATTCAATTTTGACTCATTTGATAAGCTATGAAAGAGGGCAACGACAAGACTTAAAAGGCCTTGGGCTCTTGAAGGGTTTCAACTTGTTTAATTCATTTAATTGACTTATTTTATTAGTTTAGAATTATTCAGTTTAATTATGAGAAGGACTTAAGGGGGTCTATTCAAAGGTATGTTGGGAAATTTATTATTTTGTTGAACTAGGGTTTTAAGAAGTACTGTAGCGAACTAGAGTTTCAAAAGCACTATAGTCGAGTTACTGTAGCGTCGTACTATAGCCGTGGCACTATTCACTCAGGGATATTTTTTGGAAGTTGGGGCTTTATTTTGGCTAGAGAGTTTTAATTAAGTTTTAGTTTAAATACTCTTTGTTGCCTCATTTTTAATAAGTTTATGAAATTTGATGAATTTATTTATTGTGAGTTGAGTTTTACTCCTCTTGTTCTTGATTGAACTTTTGAACTTATAAAAAATAAATTACAACTTTTGTGGCGTTCTTTCTTTGTAATCTGGGTTCTTGAGATGGGTTTAGATTTTAATATAATCTAGGTTCTTGAAACGAGTTCTCCTTGGGTTTAGATTCTCCATCCATTGACTTGATTTTGACTTTCTTAGGGAGTTTTCAAATTGATTGTGGGTTCAAAGGATTCCATTCCCGCATGTTCATATCATTTGGTATTCAGAGCAATGTTTCCAATCCGGTCTGATTCTATCTTTTAATTTCTTGCATCCTTAAAATTAATTCTAGGACTACATTGTGCTAGGGTTGCCAAAAAAAAAAAATTGCAGAAACAAAAAGTAGGCTGCAGAAATTCTTAGAGTTTTGGGTTTGGTTGAAATTTGCATCACCTAGGGTTTCAAAATTATAGGGTTTAATGCATTTCTAAGTTTGTCAATTGCTTGGAGTGCCGTTCCATTGATTCTCTTCTATTTCGTTGTCAATTCTTGTGTGCTTGAATTCAATTACTTGATTTTCACAATTGAGTATTGCTGTTTATGATTGAATTAGAGAAGAAAAAGGAAAAGAAAAGAAAAGAAAGCAAAAGAAAGGAAAAGAAAAAAAAAAAAGAAAAAAAAGGAAAAGAAAAAAAAATAAAAAAAAAGGGAAAAAATGGGTTTCATATTCAAAGGTTGCTACATAGTTACAATAATGAGAAAAGAAAAACATTTGTTGATTAAGTTTTATCATCAAAGGGGCTGAATACATATTTGTAGTTGGTATCTTGTTTTATAATTACTCTTTTCCTTGTATAAATTCATTGAGTTTCGTGTCATTTTATTCCTTCCTTGTTTCTTAGATCTATATTACAGGTTGGAATAATACAAGGTTGTATTATTTTGATTTAGTTCAACTAATTCTTAAAGAACTTGAGCGAGAAAACTATTGAGGTAAAATGCAAGAGTATGTGAGACTATTATCAGGAAAAAGTCAATTAAGAGTGAAACACGAGTGGAGTGCCATTATTAGAGTATAAACACGTAAGAGAGTGTGTGAGGTTTTTCACTAACATTCTTTTGTGCAGCACTTTACAATATCTCACCAGAGTGGCTCTTCATCAAAAGGGATGGTAGATAACTCATCCTTTGTATTGCAATTCATGCAACAACAGTTTGAGCGGTTGAACTTGGTGTTGGGTGAAGTGAGGGATATGATAGATCATCAAGATGCATTAATTATAAATCTACAGGGCATGAGAGATAGGAGGCAAAGTGAGTCTAGTGTTAAAAATGAGTATGAGAAAGAAGAGTATGGTGATTCTCTTGTTACTACGCGTGCACTCAATACACAAATTAAGATGGATGATACCGAGCAGCAGGGCGAGAACATTTTTTATACTAGATGCCACATCAACAACAATGTATGTTGGTATGATTATTGATTTGAGGAGTTGTATTAATTTGGCTAGCACTATTTTAGTTGAGAAATTGAATTTACCTACCTTGAAACACCTTAGACCATACATGTTGCAGTGGTTGAGTGATTGTGGAGAAGTTAGGGTAAATAAGCAAGTGCTAGTTTCTTTTTCAATTGGGAAATACCAGGATGTGGTCCTTTGTGATATAGTGTCTATGCATGCTGGTCATATTTTGTTGGGGAAGCCATGTCAGTATGACAGGAAAGGATCAATGATGGGTTAAGGAACATGTATAGTTTTGAAAATGATGGAAAAATAATCAAACTTGCTCCTTTAAGTCCAACACAAGTCCATGAAGACCAATTGAAACTGAAAAGTGAGATTACTCAAAAAAGAAAGAGTGAAAATAAGAGTGATCAAAAAAGAAAAAGTGAAAAAGAGGTTGAGCTACAAAGCAAGAGTGAAAGTGAGATTGAGCTAAAAGGCAAGAGTGAATGTGAGATTGAGAAAAAAGGAAATAATGAGATTGAAAAGGAGAGAGAGAGAAGAATGAGAAAGAAGAAAGATGAGGATGAGGCTGAGATCTCAAGGAAAAGAAAGAATGAGTTGAAAAATAATTGTGAGGTTGAGAGTTTAAAAAAAGATGAAGAAAAAGAGAGTGACAGAAAAAAAAGGGTGAAAAGAAAAAAGAAAGTGAAAGGAAAAAATGGAGTGAAAAAAAAGAAAGTGTAAAGAAAGGAAAGAGTGAAGAAAGTGAGAAAAATAAAAAGAAAATTGAGTTTTTATACTAAGGCGATTCTTAATACTAACGAACTTGATGTATTTTTGCCTAGTGTTGTTGTCTTTTTGTTGCAGGGATATGAGGTTGTGTTTCCTAGGGGTGTGTCTAGTGGATTGCCACCTATTAGGGAGATAGAGCACTACATTGATTTTGTGCCTTGTGTGACAATTCCTATCCGACCTTTCTTTGACGAACATGAGTCCTTGAAGTACTTCAAGGGACGAGGTAAGTTGAATAGAAAACTGCAAAGTGGGAGGAATTCATTGATACATTTCCTCCTATATTCAAATACACACAAGGTATAGAAAATTTTGTGGTTGATGCTTTAGCAAGAAGGTATGTCATTGTCTTCATTTTAGATGTAAAATTGTTGAGACTTGAATATGATAAGGAATTACATGCTAATAATGATGACTTTGCTAGTGCGTATGGAACATGTGAGAAAGCATCGCTTGGTAAGTTCTATAAACTAGATTAGTACTTATTTAGAGAGAATATATTTGTATGCCTACTAGTTTTATGCGTAAGTTGCTTGTGTGTGATAGACATGGTGGTTTGTTGGGTAACCATGGTGCAAGGAAGACTTTTGTTATATTGCATGAACGTTTGTGAGAATATCATTTGCCATTCAATGAAGTGTTGTATGAACGTTTGTGGAAGTATTATTTGTCATTCATTGATGTGTTGTATGAATGTTTGTGGGAGTATCATTTGCCATTCATTGACGTATTGCATGAACGTTTGTGGAAGTATCATTTGCCATTCATTGACGTGTGGCATGAACGTTTCTAGAAATATCATTTGTCATTGATTAACGTGTTGCATGAACGTTTGTAGGAGTATTGCTTGCCATTCATTGAGTTTGCATATAACTGGGGTGATCATTTTGGTGTAAGGAAAACTTTAGGTGTGTTTCATAAAAGTTTGTATGAGTATCATTTGCTATACATTGACTTGTTGCATGAACATTTGCAGGAGTATCATTTGCGTTTCATTGAGTTTGCATACAATTGGAGTGATCATTTTGGTGTGAGGAAACCTTTAGATATGTTTCATGAATATTTGTGGGAGTATTGTTTACCATTCATTGAGTTTTTATATAATTAGAGTGTTCATACTACTACACAATGTTCATCTTTCGAAATTATTTATAAACTTACTCTTGAACAAATTAATAATAATGCATATCTAATGGATCGTCCAGGTAAGTATCCTGTTTCTGCTATTTTCAATGTTACTAACCATTTTCCCTTTGATTCAGGTGGAGATTCGAGGTTGAATCATTTTGAAGAGAGGGGGAATGATGGGAACCAAGGTGGGCCTCATTTTAAAGATCGTTTGCAAGTTTCAGATTAGTCAATTATAAGGTCAAAGGCCAAGAAGATCAATGAGGCAATCTACATGAGACAAGTTTAGCAAGAGCCCAACACTCAAGATGGACTTGAAGGATGAAGATTCAATTTTGACTCATTTGATAAGCTATGGAAGAGGGCAACAACAAGACTTAAAAGGCCTTGGGTTCTTGAAGGGTTTCAACTTGTTTAATTCATTTAATTGACTTATTTTATTAGTTTAGAATTATTAGATTTAATTATGAGAATGACTTAAGGGGGGTCTATTCAAGGGCATATTGGAAAATTTATTATTTTGTTGAACTAGGGTTTTAAGAAGTACTGTAGCGAACTAGGGTTTCAAAAGCACTGTAGTCGAGTTACTGTAGCGTCGTACTGTAGCCGCGACACTATTTACTTAGGGGTATTTTTGGAAGTTGGGGCTTTATTTTGGCTAGAGTTTTAATTAGGTTTTGGTTTAAATACTTTTTGTTGCCTCATTTTTAATAAGTTTATGAAATTTGATGAATTTATTCATTGTGAGTTGAGTTTTACTCCTCTTGTTCTTGATTGAACTTTTAAACTTATCAAAAGTAAATCACAACCTTTGTGACGTTCTTCTTTTGTAATCTGGGTTCTTGAGACGGGTTTAGATTTTAATATAATCTAGGTTCTTGAAATGAGTTCTCATCGGGTCTAAATTCTCCATTCATTGACTTGATTTTGACTTTCTTGTAGAGTTTTCAAATTGATTGTAGATTCAAGAAATTCCATTCCCGCAGGTTCATATCAATTTGTTAGAATTGCTATTATAACTATTTCCTGTGTACTGGGTACATGCCTATTTCATTCATATCAATAAATTTTATCTCTTACTTATCAAATAAAAAAAAAAAAAGAATTGTTATTATAACTATTTGTTTGAATGGCTAAATTGTTAAAAAAACCATAAGGGATGGCTTAAGATGTACACGCCTTGATTTTGGTGGTATTCTCCGTCTAGATTTAAAGTTGGAACCTTTGGTTGCAAACAATTTCTACGAGTCACGTCCCATTAGTGAAATGCCAATGATTTACCTGATTTGTGCGATGGGGACCTGTTACATGTGTTTGGGGGTTTAATCAGGTAAAAGAAATATTGCGTTTGCATGGCCTTCGGCGGAATTTTTTGTAAAAAAAATGGTTAAAAGCTATTGCAGAATCCAAGAATACAGAGGAAGATGGACCATCTCCCGAATCCGAGGACCAGTGGGTTCAAGGAGTAGTTGAAGCAGAGGAACATGGCTCATCTTTACGCAATGTTGGTAAGAAGGTTCCTGTGTTGTTGAACCACATGACTAACCCTCATTTGGACCCTACAATGTAAAGTTTTTCATCTTTTGATCTTCAAACAATCATCTTTGCTCTGTATTCATCTAATTGAGCAATAATATATATTTCCTCCAACATCCTTGCATTCATTTGCCAATTTCACAGGGATACCTCCAAGAGTCCAGCTTATTGGTCAAGGGTTTGCTTGTGTAATATGGCCAGATTAGCGAAGGAAGCCACGACAGTTCGGCGTGTGCTTGAACCCCTTTTTCATAGTTTTGATGATGATAACCATTGGTCACCAGAGAAAGGAGTTGCCTCTTCTGTTTTGATGTATTTCCAGTCAGTTCTGGAGGAATCAGGTTACACTTAGATCTTTAATGCTCTATCTGTCCATAATTAGTTTTCTAATGGATCATTTGAGCATTATTGATATATTTCATAATTTATTGTAAAACAGGAGATAACTCCCATCTCTTATTGTCTATCCTGATCAATCGCTTGGATCATAAGGATGTTGTCAAACAACCTCGCATACAAATAAACATTGTTAATGTCACCACACAACTCGCAAAAAAAAGCAAAGAAGCAGGCCTCGGTTGCAGTCATTGGTGCAATATCCGACTCGATCAAACATTTACGAAAGTGCCTGCAAAATTTAGCTGAAGTATCCAGCCCCAGAGATGGAACAGATAAGTGGAATACTGATCTTCGTTTGGCTCTAGAAAAATGCATTTCACAGCTGTCAATTAAGTTTATAATTGTTTTGCCGTTGTGTTTCATACTAATGTGAAATTTTGTGAAAGTATTAACAAGATGGAAAAGTCATGTCATGTTCAAATTCAGATTATTCTCAAATAAATTTTGTGTAGAATTTCTGTCTTTGATTTGGTAACTCTACCACTTTATTGAAAGAGCACTAGGGGTGTAACCCAAGTACATTGGGGTATACAATGTGGAACGCCTAATTTAAGGAAGGAAGCTGCGAGATTTGGACCATGTTCTTTTTATTTCAGCTTTTATTAATTTCAATGATTGAGTAGTTGGTACCAACAAAGCATTGTTAGACAATTTGATTGGTTTATGGTGATTATGCAACACTAAGAAAATAGTTCTTTATACACTCATTTCTCTGTACCAAATGAACAACATCCCAATATGAGTTTTACTATATATGGCGTTGTGGTTACTTTACAAAGTG
This sequence comes from Juglans microcarpa x Juglans regia, assembly GCF_004785595.1. Lineage (NCBI taxonomy): Eukaryota > Viridiplantae > Streptophyta > Magnoliopsida > Fagales > Juglandaceae > Juglans > Juglans microcarpa x Juglans regia. The sequence goes on along the minus strand of NC_054595.1, from coordinate 12,024,677 downwards.
AATTTGTGATTACCAGGCCGGAGATGCGGGACCCATTCTTGATATGATGGCTGTCGTTCTTGAGAATCTCCCAACAAATGCTGTTGTGGCTCGAACAACAATCTTTGCTGTCCTTCAAACTGCAAAGATTATCTCTTCCATCCCTAATGTGTCATATCACCAGAAGCAAGTGCATTTATATGGATTGTACCATTCTAGCACAGTTTGAGATCTTGTAAAACCATCCAAGTTCTGAATCAATACTTCCGAACTGTTTCAGGCATTTCCTGAAGCTTTGTTTCACCAACTGCTCCTAGCAATGGCCCACTCCACCCTGAAACTCAAGTTGGGGCGCACAATATTTTCTCAGTGTTGCTTTTGCCATCCCTTCTTTGTCCTTGGTTAGACCCGAATGCCAAAACTTCACAAGAAGTTCCTAGGTTTCCGTCTTTTGTTACACTGCAGAAAGAAAGAAGTGGAAGCTTTTCCATTCAGGATGAAGGTAAAGACACCATGGAAACCAAGAATGTTTGTCTGAGAGAGGAAGTAAGTCAAATCTCGAGTGTATGTTTGAAACAATCTGGAATTGATCTCTCATGTGATCAGTCCTTCATGGAACTTACTATTTAATTTTAAGTAGTAGTTTTGTTTTAAAGTTAGAAAAGACCTTTTACGTTCCAAGTTTCTCTAGAAACTTCATTTCAGTTTCAAGACTTGTACCTTTTGAATATTCCTTTAATTTTTCAAATTCATCATTCAGTTTATTTTATAAATCTGATTGTGTTGAGAAATGTACATTGTCTGATGGTCTTTATTACATTAATTTTCAAAACAATACCACTTATGATTTAATGCATGTTCACATTGGTACTTAAAAATATGTTGTTAATGAGAATTCTTCTAAATTATGTTACTGGAGATTAGGTCATATCTCTGTAGATAGAATTAAAATATTAGTAAATGAATAAGTACTTAATACTCTGGATTTTACTGATTTTGAGACTTGTGTGGACTGCATAAAGGGAAAGAAGATCAACAAGTCAAAAAAAGGTATCAATAGGAATTCAGACATATTAGAGATCATACATACTGATATATGTAGTCCATACATGGACTCACATGGTTAGAAATACTTCATCCTTTTTATAGATGGTTACTCACGATATATGTATCTCTACATACTTCATAACAAGAACGAAACATTAGATGCCTTTAAGATCTTTAAGACTAAAGCAGATAAACAATGCGATAAGCAAATTAAGATCGTGAGATCAGATAAAAGGTGGTGAATATTATGGTAGATACACAGAGGATGAAGAAGCACCTGGGCCATTTGCAAAGTTTCTTTAAGAGCATGAGATTGTTGCTCAATACACCATGCCTGGTTCACCGGCCATAATGGTGTAGCAGAAAGAAGAAACCGAACATTATTAGACATGGTGCGGAGTATGCTTAGCAATTCTAATCTTTCTAAATTCTTATGGGCTGAAACACTTAAGACGATACTGTATATATTAAATCGAGTTCCAACTAAGGTTGTTCCTAAAACACCAATTGAATTATGGAAAGATTGGAAACCGAGTTTGTGACATACGCGCATTTGGGGATGTCCGTTTGGGACGAGAATTTATAATCCACAAGTGAAGAAACTAGACCCAAAGACCATTAGTGGGTATTTCATTGGATATGCTGAAAGGTCTAAAAGTTACAGATTTTATTGTCCATCTCACAGTACTTGGATTGTGGAATCAAGAAATGCAAAATTTCTTGAAAATGTCTTGATCAGTGGGAGCAATCAAACCAGGAACATAATTTCTGAGAATGATCATTTAGAATCTCAACTTTCCACCTCAAGTGATAGATTGATTATTATTTACAGCACCCCTCAAATACAAACTGGTGTTAAACAACCAATCATTGAAGTTCCACAAGCTGCTGACAATATTCCAATAGATCAGGTAATTCAAGAGTCGTCAAGAACTTTTGAACAACAAGTTGAACCACATACTTCTCAGGAAGATGATGGTACAACATTAAGAAGATCTATTAGAGTAAAGAGATCAGCAATTCCTAATGATTATATTGTGTATCTACAATAATTTGACTATAACATTGGAGCCGAAAATGATCCCGAGTTCTTTTCACAAGCCATGAGTTGCAAAGAATCATAATTATGGTACAATTCGATGAAGGAATAGATGAATTCTATGAAGAGTAACAGAGTCTGGGATCTTGTTGAGTTGCCTAATGGTGTAAAAATCATTGGATGTAAATAGGTCTTTAAGACTAAGAAAAACTCATTGGGCAACATTGAGAGATACAAGGCAAGACTCGTTGCTAAGAGATTCACTCAGAAAGAAGAAATCGATTACACGGAGACTTTCTCTCCTGTATCTAATAAAGATTCATTGCATGTTATTTTGGCATTAGTAGCCCATTTTGACTTAGAGTTGCAACAAATGGATGTGAAAACAGTATTTCTCAATGGAGATCTAGAGGAGGAGGTTTACATGAAACAGCCTGAAAGATTCCCCTATAGTGATGTGAACAATTGGTTTGCAAGCTCAAAAAATCCATATACGGTTTAAAACAAGCATCCCGTCAATGGGATTTGAAATTCTATAATGTAATTTTTTCATTCGGTTTTGTAGAAAACGTCATGGATCAATATATATACCAGAAGATTAGTGCGAGAAAAATCTGTTTTCTTGTTTTATATATGGATGACATTTTGCTAGCAACCAATGATAAGGGTTTGCTGCATGAGGTAAAACAATTCATTTCTAAAAATTTTGATATGAAGGATATGGGTGAGGCATCTTATGTCATTGGTATTAAGATCCATAGAGACAGATTTTGAGGTATCTTGGGTCTGTCTTAGGAAACCTATATTAATAAAGATTTTAGAGAGATTCCGAATGAATGATTGTTCACCAAGTGTAGCCCCCATTGTGAAGGGTGATAGGTTTAATTTGAACCAATGCCCGAAGAACGACCTTGAAAGGGAACAAATGAAAAACATTCCATATGCTTCTGTTGTCGGAAGCCTAATGTATGTTCAGGTCTGTACAAGACTTGACATTGCATTTATTGTGGGAATGTTGGGACGATATCAGAGTGATCTAGGTTTAGACTACTGGAGAGCTACAAAGAAAGTGATGAGGTACTTTCAAGGAACCAAAGACTACGTACTTATGTATAGATGGACGAACAATCTGGAAGTAATTGACTACTCAGATTCTGACTTTGTTGACTGTATTGATTCACGTAAATCAACATCAGGATACATTTTTTTGATGGCCGGTGGAGCTGTATCATTGAGGAGTGCCAAGTAGATTTTGACTGCCACTTCCACTATAGAAGCCGAGTTCGTCTCTTGTTTTGAGGCTACTTCACATGGTGTATGGCTTAAGAGTTTCATTTCTGGGTTTAGAATTATGGATTCTATTTCTAGGCCATTAAGAATGTATTGTGACAATTTAGCTTCTGTTTTTATGGCTAAGAACAACAAAAGTGAGAGTCGAAGTAAATACATCGACATTAAATATTTAGCCATAAGAGAACGTGTTAAAGAAAAGAAAGTGGTCATTGAGCATGTCAGCACTGAGCTAATGATCGCTGATCCTTTGACTAAGGGCATGCCATCGTTGAAATTCAAGGATCATGTAGTGAATATGAGACTTGGTTTTATTATGTAATTTTTTATTGTATGAACAATGTTATTTTAATAAAATTCTTAATTATTTTGATTTTTTTTCTCATATTGATGTGCACCTTAATTTAATTTTGAGAAAATTCATCTGTGTTGGATCAAGAATAAACATAGGGTTTATTCATTAAGAAATTGTTGCCACATAAATTATAATGTTTAAGAAATAAATACATGGTAATACATAGAAGGTAATACTCGTCATTAGAGGACTTATCGCCATGATTCATGTATTTATTACTTGAATATAGATTATCGATGGGTTTAAGATGAAACATTAGGTTAGAAGTGAGGACCAAGTGGGAGAATGTTGACCGTTTCTCACAGAGGCCGTTCTTGAGAACGAGTCTCTAGCTTCCTTAAGTTTAGGAGCTCTTGAAGTGGTCCACTCTAATTATTCATCATGTTCGTAGAACGTTGGAACTGCCCCATGATAAACTGAACACATGAGACACGTAGCCACAAAAGCTTATTGTAATAGACCACAAATGGAGACTCTCAATCATTTATTCACAGTGACCTGGCATCTTTCCTTTGGAACAAAGTGAGCAGTATCTTTGGGCTTAGGCCCGGTTTGTATTCACAACCTATCTCAATTCATCTCAACTCATCTCACTACTATTCATTACTATTCAATAACTTTAACTCACAAATCTCACTACTATTCACAACCCATCTCACTACTATTCATAACCCATCTCAACTCATCTTCGAATCCAAACGATACTATCTCGTTTGCTACCTCAGGTCATAATTAGGCAATTGGCCCAGTTGGAGTTCTGACTATAGCTGCAACCTATCTCATATTGGGGAGAAGTGTACTGCCCTCGATCAAACTAGAAATTGAATAAGAGAAGAAATCCCGCAGCTCCGAAAAGAAAGGAGAAATCGTTTTGATTTGAGGCGGATCCCTTTTTTGTTTGCCTTTACGAGTTGAGTAAACAAATCAAAAAAAGCTTTCTTGGAAGCTTTGGTGGCTACATGTCTCACGTGTTTAGCTTATCATGGGGCAATTTCAATATTCTACGAACGTGATGAATAATCAGAGTGGACCACTTCAAGAGCTCCTAAATTTAAGGAAGCTAAAGATTCGTTCTCATGAACGGCCTCCGTGAGAAGCGATTAACATTCTCCCACTTGGTCTACACTTCTAACCTAATGTTTCATCTTAAACCTATCGATAATATGTATTTAAGTAATAAATACATAGTAATACATGGAAGATAATACTCGTCATTAGAGGACCTATCGCAAAGTTTGATGGAAGCTTCGGCTATAAATACTACGTTTGGTCCCCAAACTGATTCACTCAATCCCCTTCAGTCTTACACCATCTAAATAGAGTGAGTAGAGTTTGGAAGTGCTAAACATCAGTGAGAGAGCGCAGTAAAACCATGAGGAACATCAATGGTTGGAGGTACTGTTTCTTTGTCATTAAACTTGTCAATTCTGTTTTAAAGTGTTTATTCTGCATTATAGAATCGTCATTCAGCTTATACAAGTTGCTAGCGGCCCAGTTTCCTCAACACCCATACCTTATGACCAAATTAAGAGCCAGTGTGAAGCCCTTGTATCCGGGAAACAGCAGAAGATGTCAGTGCTTCATAGTTTCAAGCATCAAAAAGAGTACAAGGCAATAGTTCCGTCTGATGAAAATGAAAAGAAATGCCACATCTTCTCATCTAGGGTGAGTAAATTTGTCACCGAAAATTGCTAATACAAGGATTAATATCTTTCTGGATTTTCACTAATTATGGTAATGAGGCTTGTTTTTCACCTTTGTAAGAAGGAGAAAGGGGGAGAAATTGATACATGTAGTCAGGATGGTACTTAAAATGTTAGATAGAAAACCCTTCCGGTGTTGATTTGAAACGTTATCTCATTTCCTCGAAGGATATGATTTCAGCATGACAGAGCAGCACTCCACCCAAGTCTGTACCCTGCATCCAAATACTAATTATAATTTTCATAGAATTTTACAGCCAGAAAAAATATATATATATATATATATATATATATATTTGTTTTGCATTGTTATGTGTACGATCAAAAGAAAATAATCCTGCCTGGAAAAATTTGGTAAGTTGGAAAAATGACTTCGCTAAGTAATGCCAGCGGGACAAGTGAGGGTCTTTGCTAGTTCAGAGACTTTAGGTGGCAGTTCTCATACAAAAGGCTGAAAGGGAGAAAAAAAACAGAGGAAGAAGTAATGATTCATAGTATTATTGATAGCAACTTGTTATTGCCACCTAGAGGTTATTCTTTATCTGTGATGTATTAAATAGACAGTTAGGGCTCAAGAACCTTAATTCTTATATTTTGGCTTGAAAATGTGGGTGATTATATTATAATTAATAACATAATAGCCGGTAGAACATATTTTAGGATTGCAGACATTATGACATCTTAAATGTTGGCTTGTTGTATGTTATAGAAAATATTACTGAACACTTATTTCTCGGCAATTGTTCCAGACTAGGGAGTGTTCAGATGGGGATCTAATGCTGATGAATAAGGAGCCAGTTCGAGGACATGATCAGCTTCTCCCCTGTTCACTGGAGTATCAACAAATTTCTTTCAGATTACCGCCTTCCAGCCCCTATGACAAATTCTTGAAAGCAGCTGGATGCTAACAGAAGTAATTAGCTGTGAATATATATTATTTTTTATGGTTCTTTTTCTTTGTTTTCTCTTTTTCATCCACATACAGTTGGCTATTTCTTCATTATATGGAATTAATCATAAAATTATTTCCATTTTGCTTAGATATGTTCTCCCGAACTTGCGAAAATGATGAAATGAACCAAGAAGTACTGTAATGGAGAAACTAAGTGGCCTTTTGCACAAACATATTTGGATATTTGGCGAGAGTTGTTAATATTAAACTATATGCTTACCCCCTTCGGCCTCTATGTAATAGAGAGAGATTATAACATGTGAGTAATGTGCAAGACATTTTACAAAGAATTTCTTTTAAAGATGTTCTTTCCCAGCACAGGCTTTTTGATTTCCTTTGTTTCTTATTTTCTACTCTCAGGACAATGTTTTGGTTGTTATTCCTCTGCCACTAGTGTGTAGAAGTAAAAAAATAATCACTAGGGCAAAGTGTTGCACTGTTCTCGAGTTTTATGGCTAGAGGGGACTGCCATTGGGGAGTTGCGCGGATTTACCACCTAGAGTGGTGGACTTATGGCTCTTGGTTACTCCAGCTAGTTTAGCAAGTACTAGGTCCTAGGTTGGAATCCGAATATGGACTCATTTTATATTATTAGTGTTATCCACCTAAAGATTCATTGCAATTTTAGTTGAGGGAGTACTTATGACTTCTCATCGTCTAAGTCCCTTCTATTCGGTTCTCAGTAGATAGTGTTGCTATAGTCACACCTACGTAGGAAAGCCACATCTTACTCTTTTTCCTTAAAAAAAAATAAAAAATTGAGGCCATATTTGGATGTTGAGAGTTTTCACGAATAGTGTAGAAGTATTTATGAATAGCTGTGAAAACTTTTTTAGAAAAGGTTTCTTTAATAGAGATGTATAAAATCGGTTGGATTCATTGAGAATATGTTTGGATGCCAAAGTTTATTTAGAATGTTACTCTTTCAAACTACTTAATACTCAGTTTTAAGAGAAGTTCTGGGTGTGTGTATAGAACATGACCCCAAGCCGGCATGGAGCATTATCTCTGTGCAGTTTCTGTGGTTACTAGGGAGTATCTAAGAATTGAATAACATCTCTTAGATTGTCATAAGGCGACGATAGGATCTGGCGAGATGGTAACGCTTTTGGGTTGACGTTGTTGTCTCCTTGTTGTCGAAAGCTAGAGCACACTTGGCCATAAATGTGTTAGGCATGGAATTGGGTGTCCCTTGTTACAAGGTCATACGTGTGATTGTTACCCATAGTGTGGCAAAGGGAGCCAGGGTGTGTGTGTGGCAAGTTTATGGAGAGCCATAGTGCATACACTAATAAATGGATATGGCCGGTGAAGTGATTTCATGTGTTGGTTTGGACTTGAGGTCCGAGAAATGATATGTTATGAGATTATTTAGGCATTGGGTGCTTGGTGATGTTTACTATGTAATGATTTGGGTGTTTGGGTGCATGGTGATGTTTACTATGAATCATGCTTACTTTGTTTTGTTTAGAGGTTGGTATCTCGGTATACTTATGATAAATGTGATTTTTCCTTACTATGCACTCTTATTTATCGCCATTTCTTACATGAACAATTGCTATATTGGGTTTTAACTTGCTGAGATTTCATTGAAATCTCACTATAGTAGTCTCACTACGGTTTCGCTCTTCGGAACCATAGATTTGATGTAAATGTAAGTCAAGAGGGATACTTCGAGGAAGAAGGACCAATTCAGCCCAATAAAGAAGGACCAATTTAATAGGGACCTATCGACCGTGCTAGGTGCTAGCGAGGAGCTCAACTTGGCTAGATAAGCAGGAGGTGAGCTCGACTGCATTAGGAGCGAGCGCGGAGCTCAGCTTTGGCGAGAGATGAGCTCGACTGTGTTAGGTGCGAGTGTGGAGCTCAGCTCTTATGTGCGTGAGAGAGGTTGGGCAATCAAGTGACTTGGCAGCCTATCGGGCGCCTGGGAGGTCGAGCAGTCCTTGACCTTTCCTATCTGTTGACTCGTCGACGAGGGAGGTTGGGCAACTGAGTGGTTGGACCTGCTTGTTGACTCTCGACGAGATGTGAGTGAGGTAGGGCAGTCCGTGACCTTTCTCGCCTATTGACTCATCACGAGGGAGGTCGGGCAATCGAGTGGCTAGACCCGCCTATTGACTCTTGGCGAGGTATGAGTTGGCTTTGAGTTCGTTTGTATGAACGTTTATTGTTAGCAAAGAGTTTTATCCTTCCGACGTTTTTGCTTTCAATAGTGTTAGTAGATTTTTGCCCCTTGATGTGAATTGTTGTTGGCACTTCCATTTTGCTATTAATGCTAGAGTTTGTTTGTAGTAACCCGCATTAAGTGGCCAGGGAGACTGTTGACTCCTTGGGTTCACCTTAGGCAGTTGTCGAGCCTGTCAACTCATTCCCAAAGGCAACCCGCACAAGGCGATTGTGAAACTCAGAGGCTCATTTCCAGAGGTAACTCACTGGCAGCGGTTATGGTATGAGTGTAAACATTCGGCATTTGCTAGAGAAGATGTTGTGCTAGTACTATTGTCCAGGTGAGGAAGGTCGAGCAGTCGAGTGGCTGGACCTGTCATGATTCGCCGTGAAGAAGGTTGAGCAGTTGAAAGGCTAGACCCGACTGTTGACTCTCAACAGGAAATGAATAAGGTCGGTCAATCAAAAGGCTAAACCCTCCATGATTTCGCCGTGAGGGAGGTCGGGCAGTGGAATGGTTGGACCAGCCTCTTGACTCTCAACAGGAAATGAATAAGGTCGAACAGTCGAAAGGTTGGACTCGCTGTGATTTTGTCGTAAGGGAGGTCGAACAGTCAAAAGGCTGGACCCACCTGTTAACTCTCAATGGGAAATGAATAAGGTTGGGTAGTCAAAAGGCTGGATCCGCCGTGAGGGAGGTTGGACAGTTGAATGGCTGGACCTGCCTGTTGACTCTCAATGGGAAATGAAGAAGGTCGGGTAGTTGAACCGCTGGACCCACTGTGATTTTGCCGCGAGGGAGGTCGGGTAGTCAAGTGGCTGGACTTGCCTGTTGACTCTTGGAGAGGTGTGACCTGTCTTTTGTTTGAAAAAGAGACCTTGCTAAGAAAAACCAAACCCATTAGCTTAGATAATTCAAATCATAAATGTGAGATTGACAAACCTCAATCGTCTTGCTAGAGCGTTGAGGTGTGCTAGTGAAGCCCACGGGCAGCCATGTTTTGGAAATGTTGAAGGTCTAGTGTGTCCGTGTGAATGTTAATGCCAAGCAATTTATTTTGATGGAGACATATTGAGACGTCCGAGTGGGGCTATTTATTCGGTGTTCAGTGTTTTGCGGGTGAGTTTTGACAAAGTATATTCCTGGGGTGTGCTGACATTGGGATTCTCGTGGAACCTCGAGGGGTTTGGTGAAGAGAGACTCCAAAATCTAATTTTTCTAGTAAAAATAAAGTTTAAATAGCAAGCTTGAGGGAGACAATACCATGAGGCCGTTGTTTCTGATTTTTGCTTGACTAACTATGTCCCTTGCTATTTTTTTTTTTGCTGAGATTGTTTACTGATGGCGTGCCGTGGAGGGTGCCTGCGATGAGTTAGGCTTCTTCTCTGTGGTCAAGAAACTCTGAGTGGCCAAGCGGTGGCTGAGGAACTGGGTGTCCGAGTAGTAGCTGAGGAGCAATGTGTCTGCGCAAAGGGGTCAAGCTTGTTTGCTTGGTGGGTTGTTGCCTGTTGGCGTGGCCAAGTCATTGGTGGCCAAGATGCTCATGGTCGAGTAGCTTGTAGCTGAGATGTAGGTGGCTGAGGAAGCTACAACAGTGCAACATGTGGCTGTGATGCACGTGGCCGAAAGGCATATTGTCTAGTTACTCATTGCAACCTTGGAGAATGGGGCTGGTGGGAAAGATCCCACCAAAGTTCTCTATCGGCGAAGGCTAGCATGTCGGCGGCAGAAAGTGCTGGTGCATTCTGTTGTGGCTGCTTGCAGCATTAGCAGCCCGTCAGTAGTTGGCGGGTGGGAACCCTCCTACTGCCAGGTTTGCGACTTCATCCGGAGGTACAACACCGCGGATGGGTCCTCGCCACACCTCGTGGGGGAGGTGATGAGCTCCCATGCCTGCATTGCGCTCATCTCGGGTGCACTAGGTGTCTGCCATGGGTGCTCCCACTGTCGTGGCTGTTTGGGAACAAAGATGTCGCGCAAGAGACAGACAATGCCGGTGAGCTCGCTAGTGATCGGTGGGTGCCTCACGAGTGCACGGCTGGCCGTCACGAGTTTCAAGTTGTGCACAAGTTGTTCTAAACCCCCCCTCTCGCTAGATAGCCTTGGGGGGACGAAAATCCTGCTAATGGGGCTCATAGCAGGTGTTGTGAGCCTCCCGACTACAGCATTGTGCACGACCCTAGTGGATGGGAGCCGGTGAGGTGCAAACAGAAACCCTTGGTGGTCCACGTGTTGGCTGTGGACCGTCAGTGAATCAAACGAACTCGCGACGGGTTGTCGCGAGCCTTTCGGGTGCATGGTAACATGCACCCGTTGTACTATGCATAGCTGGCACGTGAACAACTATGCCATGCCTAACATGTGTAGGTGCATAGTGCTAGGGACTTGGGATGTGCATAGTGCATTTAAGTGTAGAGTACTCACCCAAGTGGCCGAGAAGCTTGGGTTCCGAAGCTTAGACATTGGGAGCATTAAAAGCATTTAAGTGCACAGTTCACTTAACTGCCTGGGTGAGAAAAGATTTACTAGCTCAACTTTTGCAACAGTATGATTCATAAAAATAAAAGTCGAAAGGCCTTATCTAGGAAAATTTTATCTGCTCATTCAGATATTATTGTGCATGCCTGAAAATCATCATTCTCCCACTTTCGGTATAGAAAACAAGTCGAATCCAACAGACGGTGCCAAATGTTGATACCAAAAATACAAAAGAGACCGAAAGTGGAGAAAGATAACTGAAAATGGTGATTCAGACCGCGATCGGTGTGGTTTGGAGCTCCCAGCGGCAGTCGGGTGCAACTGTATGACGTTCGTACGTATATCCATGGCAGTGCATAGAAAATAAATACATGAAAAATAGAAGAGACGGAAACATAAATTTATGTAATTCAGCACCGAGCCTACGGCCATGGGTCGTTTAGAGGTCAAATCCACTATAATATGATAGTTTTACAGTATCTCATCCTCATTGTACAATGTAAGCCGGAGATCTATTTTCTGGTGGAGATCTTCTTTCTAGAGCTCTCGTCGTTTGGTTCAAGAAGCCAAAGAAGAAGTTGAAGTCTAGACCCCCTTCTCATTTAGTTTGATCCATTTTTATCCTCTGCCCCCTCCTCCTTTATGTCACATATCTCCCTCCTTTATCTCACATCCCCTCTTTTCCCATGACACATTATCCATCCCTCAGCCTTTTGTCCCCCTTTCTCCTTCTCTCTCTCTTCCCTTTTGATGAGATCCCTCCTTGGGGCTGGGCTTGGTAAATTGTATTGAGCCTGAAATACTTTATCTTCTTCATGTGTGCTTAACATACGAGCACACAAGACTTTTATGTTGCGTATATGGATGCAATCCGTGTGGCGTGCATCCCGAGCATCACAGTTCCTCACCAAACCACAATCAAGGGTTGGGGGAGTCACAGTTGCTGGATATTCCTCATGCAACCACAAAGTTTTTTCCGCTACTTCTTGAACTTCTTATCTGGCTTCAAAGTTGCTAGATTCTCACCACCCAGCCACAAGGTCACCGCGTCCACTTATCCTCACTCTAGAGGTGGTGAAAAGAGTTCCACTCTAATTATTTTGTTCTAGTTGTAAGGTCGTGACTTTTGTGATTTGAGAACTGCTACATATACAAAAAAATTACATAAAGTAAACTCACAAACTAATATGGTTTCATAGAATTCATTAGATATACTTTATAATAAAAGTAACTTTGTAATTTTTTTAAAAAAAACAGAGGACGGTACCTCAAATTTATTAATAACCCTCATTTATGGCTAATGAATACCGTAGTTACAAAGCCCAATGCTTAGGGGATACAAATAATAATAAAAAAAAAACCAAACCTAGGCATCAAAATAATATAAGAGTACTCAAACACTATACAATATTAATAGGCCAAAACAGGATTCAACTCTACACAAATCAATTAAATCTAAACAAATCAAAATAAATTAGCCTATAAAAATAGCCCAGCAAAGAGAACCTGTACAAAAAAAAAAAAAAAAAACATACATAAAACCTACATAGTCTTGCAAAACCAAAATCTATCCAAAGAGCTCCAGTAAAGAATAAGAAAAGAAGACAAAGCTTGGAATAAAAATCACCAGCCCGCTGCACTTGCACTAAGCAATTCTCAATCTCAAATAAGGTAAAGAACACTTGTCAAGACATAACAAACCTTTAAGTCTACTAGGAATAAGACTATGAGCACGAAGATCCATACAAGAATTACGGGCTCCTTCTTTTGCACAAAAATCTGCAGCCATATTACGCTCTCAAAAAACATGACAAATGCGACAATTGAGATTACGAATAAGTTCAATAACCTCTTCCCAAAAGTCCCATAAGTACCAATGGGAACATTCACCACGTTGAATCAAGGAAAGCACCATCATCGAGTCGGTCTCAACTATTATATCCAATAGACCCAATTTTTTACAAAGTCTGAGACCATCTCTTAAAGCCTAAAATTCAGCTACAATATTAGATTGAGTTTGGTAGTGATGAGAAAATCCTGCAAATAAATTCCCACTATGATCACGAACACCACCACCACACAATAATCTAGGATTGCCAAGTGAACAATCATCTACATTTAATTTCCAAAAACCACAATCAGGAGGCTGCCAAGCATATGCTTTAGCTATACTGATCCAAGACTTAATAATAGGGCATCTAATACCCCGCAACAACTCTTGGTCCCAAGCGGAACAAGACTTGACCTTCATAGGAACCACAAACATATTCTGAATCCTCATTTGAATAGCCAACACAATATGCTCCCAAGTGAATTTACCCTCCTTCATACGAATTTTACATCTAAAAAACCAAAGTCCCCAAATAATCATAGTCAGAATAAGGCCTCGCACAATCCCCAGCTAAGAAGAACCTTTCGCTTTTGACCACCAACGAGAAACTCGATCATAAATACTTTGGCCTCTCCTATATCTCACCTCCAACCTCTTGGAAAAAAACTCCCAGATTTTTTCAACCAAAAATCCACTCCCAAACAAATGATCTTTTGTTTCAATAGCCCCTTTCTCCACACAACAATTGCAACGGGAAAGTAAGTGAATACCCATGTTTTTAATGTTAGCATCAACAGGTTGCGCATTCCAGAATTTCCAAGCAATATAAAAGATTTTACTAGGGATACCTCTAAACCAAGTCCACTTTGTCCAATAGGGAGTATCCGAATGTAACCTTAAGATATTCCAAGCACCTTTTGTCGAAAATCTGCCATGTGACGAAGGTGTCCATATAAAAGTATCTGGACCTTGCTTAATTTGAATATTAGATTGCAAAATTTCATTACATAAATCAGCCCCAACCAAAGTAGAAAGACGAGAAATATTCCACCCTCATGGAGAAAGTAAGTCACAAATCTAAAGCAAAGGGGAATTTATCTCTTGAACTCGATCAGCTAGGACACCCGATGGGAGCCAAGGTTCAAACCAAAAGTTAACATTACCCTCCCTAATCTTCCAAAGGCCATGTTTAAAGATTAAAGGAACTCTATGAAGCACACTCTTCCAGAAACTAGAGCCCGTAGGAGATTGAACAGCTTCTAAAAGTGATGTATTACTTAAATAACGGCTCTTGAAGAAATTATCCCAAAGGAAATCACTCCCCATCAATTTCCAAGCAAATTTGAGTAACAATGACTCTTGCACTTCCTTAAGATATCTCACCCCCCAAACCCACTTCATTAACTGGTCGGCAAACTTTTCTCCATGAAACCCAAGCTTTTTTCTTTCTCCCTCTTTGGAACCCCACAAAAATTCTGATAACAAACGTAAAATATCTAAAAATACTTTCAAAGGAATTTTAAGCACATATAGCATATGAACCGACACACTAGTAAGAACATGTTTCAAAAGCACCAATCCACCACCAGAAGAAAGAAGATTTCTCTTCCAGCCAGCAACTTTCTTCCTAATTTTCTCAACAATTGATTTCACCATAACTGCTGTAAGTCTCCCAGAATGTAGCGGCACACCAAGGTAAGTACAAGGAAACTTATCTTCACTAAAACCCAAGACTTCCAGCATCCTCTGTTTTCAAGAATAGTTAATTTTTTTGAGCAAAACAAACTAGACTTTTCAGAATTAATCTTTTGCCTCGAAACAGCTTCATAAGTATTCAAAGTATTCAAAAGACCCCTCAAGGACCGTTTGTCACCTCTTAGGAACACCAATAAATCATCCGCATAGAGGAGATGTGAAATTCTCAAACGAGAGCTCGAAATGTTATAAGCCTTAATGGTACCCAAATTAAATTGAGAATCCAATAATCTAGAAAGCACATCTTCCGATAAAATAAAAAGATAAGGTGAAAGAGGATCACCTTTGTCGAATCCCACGAGAAGCTTTAAAGAAACCCTTGGAGATGCCATTCAACATAATCGAGAAGGAATGAGAGGAAATGCATTGAAGAATGAGATCACACCACCTTAAAGAGAAGCCAAAACCCTTTAAAACCCAAATAAGAAAGCACCCATTTACCCGATCAAATGCTTTCTCCATGTCAATTTTACAAATCACATTCCTTGCACGAATTTTTTATCCAAACTAGTAACCATTTCTTGTGCAATGGAGACAATATCAAAAATACTACGATTGCTTACAAAAGCAGATTGTGCCGGTGAGATTAACTTACTAAGAATAGAAGCCATACGATTCACCATAGTCTTGGAGAAAATCTTATACACCACACAACACAAACTAATAGGCCTGAATATAGTGAAACTATTCGGTTTATCCACTTTTGGAATGAGGACTAAATTGGTATCACCATAGAAGGTGGGTAAAGGATAGCCTTTAAAGAATTCAATTGTCGCCTTCCATAAATCATCTTGCACAATATCCCAAGCCACTTTACAAAATGCCGCTGAAAAACCATCGGGCCCTAGACAACTATCATTTAGGACGGACTCAAGAGCCTCTTTAATCTCCTTCAAAGAAGGAGGTAGAAGGAGAGCCGCATTATCCTCTTCCGAAACCAGCTTAGGAATGAGAGAAAAAACCTCCTCATCACTAACAATTGGTTTGGAAGCCAGCAGCCTCTGATAAAAATTAATAGCACCATTATGAATTTCCTCTGGAGTCTCTAAAGAAGACCCATCCTGCAGAGTTAAAGAAGTGAGCATACTTTTTCTTTTTTTATTCAAGACACTCATATGGAAGAACCAAGTATTCGCATCACCCTCTTTCAACCATTTATTATGCGATTTCTGCTTCCATAAAATCTCCTCTCTGTCTAGCCATAATTGATGCTTTGCCTTAAGCTGTAGCATCTGACTTTCTGCCCTCTCTGAATAATTTTCAGCAACCTTACACTCCAAACTCACCAATTGATTCTCCACCAATTGTATCTCCTTATCCACATGCCTAAAAGTTGAGACATTCCACACTTTAATAGCAGATTTGAGCTGAAACAATTTCCTGGCCACCTGAGTTAGAGCATTACAATTCATAGGAGTGTCCCACACTCTCTTTACTAGAGGGAGGAAATCCTCATGAGAAGACCACATTCTTTGGAACTAGAATTGACTTGGGCCTGAAAACGTGTTATATCGTAGCAACTCAGTGCACATAAGACTATGATCAGAGGAAGTGCGCGGAAGATACTTCATTTTGACATGCTGGAACTTACTCAAAAAAGGCGGGTTTACAAGCACTCTATCCAATCGGGCCTAAATGCAACGACACCCAATTTTTCCATTGCACCAAGAAAATTTAGATCCCTCAAAAGGAATCTCTAGTAAACCACAATCATTGATGAAATTATTAAAATCCTATTTCGCCCTTGCAGCTCGGTGGACACCCCCCACCTTCTCACTATCATTTCGAATAATATTAAAGTCTCCCGCCAAAAATCACGACCTTCCTTCACAATCAAAATTTCTAATATCAACCCACAAATCTAACCACAAACGACTAAAACAACTGGCATAAACAAGGGTAACAAACATTCTCTCATCATCAAGCGAGAAGCAACCCGATATGAATTGATTCGTAATCGAACCTGCTGAAAAACTTAACTCCTCATCCCAAAACAACCAAATTTTACCACCCTTTTTTGTATTCGAAACAAAATTATGAAGCTTCAAACGCTGAGCCCAAAACTGTAAATTATTAGCATCCAAGGAAGGCTCCATGATAGCAACAATCCGAGGTTTAAAATCTTTCATAATACGAAACAATCGACTACGAGAAGTATGCACCCTTACTCTGAAAGGTATCCATGTGAGGCCTAAATGCCTTATAGCTAAGTTACAAAAAATGCCCATGCCAGTGATTGTTCACCATAGGTTTGTTTTAACCATATATGTGAGTAGACCATAGTGGTTAACCATAAATTGAGAAGTTTAGGTTTTTGGATAACTAGGTTTTAATTATGAGGTCGTGGAGAAGTTATTTTAGGATATTAATTAAGTATCTCGAGTTTCTAATTAGACTATATGTGTCTTATTAGTAATTTACGTGATAGTACGTATGTATTATAGGTAACCAGTCATGCCTCGGGATATTGGATTAACTCCACTATGTAAGCAACATAATTATATTCTTAAATGTATGTACAGTAAACGACATATCGCTTATAAAAGTACTATTTTGTATGTGCGCCCTTTATTGGAAGCCTCTTTTTACGTACCCAAGTCATCATGAAGGAAATGATTTTTGGCTATCATGATAGATTTATAAATGCCATGATTTTATGCTTAAGTCTCATGTTAGTTGCATCATACATGCACCAAAATATTTTATAAAAATTCATGGTTTTATGTGAGGAGTCATGCATTAAAGTATTTATGAAAATTCAAGATCTTATGTGAGGCATTATGTTTCAAGATATTTATAAGAAGTTATGATTTTATGTAAGAAATTATGCATCAAAATATTTTATGAAATGATATGATTTTATGAGAGGAAATGTGTTTCATGAGATTTTATGAAAGGTTATGTTTTCAATTAAAATCTATTATACGATAAGGTTATGGTAAAGGAAGATATGACAAGAATGTATACATGTATGATTATTTTGAGGTATGTGTGATGCCCATAACCCCCGCTTGAGATTTGATGAAACTTGAAGTGTCGGGACATGCAATACAATGTTATACACTTGTTCATGACAGTTAAAGATGTAGTATACCTAACATGCATCTAACAATATGCAATATTCGTAATGGATAATCTTTTTCTTTGAGCAATACTCAATTACCAGATGTACTATATCCCAAAACATAACATAATCCATACTATTCACATAACTAGAAGTCCCATCTTGGTTCCAACCAGCTTGTAACAAAACAAGTAAATTATTGGAATTATAACTCCTTAGTTACAGATAGACATAATTCTAATCTAATTGTCAAGCTGCTCAACCAACCCCACTATCAATTCCTCATCGGCTTATTCAACATCCTCCAGGCAGTTGTGCGTTTTTCTTCTACTTTTTGACACATCGTCTACCATTTCGGGATGAATGCTAGTTAAGACTATCACAGTATGAGATTTATAAAATATTAGCAAGTAAGGTTCCTAAACTACCATTAGTATAAACAAGCATGCATGACAGTAAAGGACATGTATGTTTCATGACATGGACTTGACATGCGTGACATGACTTGAAAATAAACAGGACATGATCTTGACTTGAAAATAACGTGACTTGACATGATTATAATGTGACTTGACATAAACATAACGTGACTTGACCTGAATATTACATGACTTGACATAAATATGGCATGACAGCATGAACATGAGACCTTGTTAACATATACCTATTTGAATGGAAAACCCTAACAATCAAAATGATTATGCTAGTTGTTTTGTCAGAAATATTTGAACAAACAGAATGTTTCCTCCCAAAGTATTCCTTCAGAGATACTTAGGCAAAAAGAATGATTGCGCCATGATTATTTTAATAGAGATGTCCTAACAATCAAAATGATTCCTCTAGGAATACCTTGTAATAATTATTAATGGTAATACACTAACAATCAGAATGATTACGCCATGAGTATTTTACTGGAGATATTCAGACAATTAGAATGACTTCGCCACTAATAACCTATGCACGACTGAATTGAAAAATAATTCATGATGGACATGTGTGACTCATTATATGTAACCACTGACGTGTAATAGATAAACATGTGCAGTAACAAATGACATAATATTCATGGCATGTGACATGTAAGCGCGTAACAGATAACGTGGCATTCATGACATGTAACAAATGAACTTGTAACCAATGACATGGCATTCATGACCTGTAACACATGAACTTGTAGCATATTGCATAGCATTCATGACATGTAACAAAGGAACTTGTAACAGATAAAATGACATTCATGACATGTAACAGATAAACATAATGACGTGGCAAAGCATATAATAAGCAATAATGAACTTGATTATAAATGATACGACCTTACCATCACATACGTAAAAACACTGAGAGTAAGAAACTAATTTACAAATAAAATATATACTTCATGACATGATGATCGTGACATGTAATAGATATTCATGCTTAATATATATAACAACATGGCATGGTCTAACATAATTTAATTTAATAAACTTAAAGGAAACATGAACATAACTTGAATAAATCTTACCACCATACATACATAAGCATACTATAGGTAGGTAAGTTAGAGACCAACTTACAGTGATTAGTGTTATGAAAAGCGTAGAATGAAAAAGCGTGTGACACCCTAAGATTCCTTTTGGGATTTGGTAGACTCTGAAGCATTGTGACATGTAACAAAAAGTTACATGCCCTCGTTCATGATAGATAAAGATGCAATGCACCTAGCATGCATCTAGCAATATGTAATATTTGTACCGGATAATTATTTTCTTGAGCATTACTATGCACCAAATGTAACATATCCCAAATTAACATGAGCATACTTCATAAACATATAATAACTGACATTCAAAAGTTACAATACTTGTCCAAAATATCTGTAACATCAGTAGTACTAGAGATGAAGATCCTTATGTACATAATAAAAGAAACGTAATAACTACTAGGCTAGCCTGATAAGTAACTCGCGCAACTTGGCTAGGATAGCCATAATAATCCTATCCAAAAATTGGAGCATCAACGTGAAGAGCTCCTCGTTGTCACGTTGCAATCTAATCAACCTCGTCCAGATGATCGTCTGCAGGTTCTCCAGATCCTGATACATGGTCTACCAATCGGGGGGAATGGTAGTTGAGACTACCAAGTGAGATTTGATTACAAATTTTAATAAGTTAACAATTAATTTAAACTAATAGTTTACAAGTGCATGCATGACAGTAAAAAGATATGAATACAAACGTGAAATTGAATTGACTTAACATGAACTAAGACTGACATGAATTGATCATGAACTAAAAATACTTGAACTGACATGAACGTGAAATGCCTTGACAATCAGAATGATTTCGCTAGTTGTTTCGTCAGAAATAGGTGAACAATCAGAATGATTCCGCCTAACGTATTTTGTTAGAGATATGTAGACAATCAAAATGATTGCCATGAGTATTTTAATGGAGATATCTTAACAATCAAAATGATTATGCCAGGAGTACCTAGTAATAACTTTAATGAAAATACTCTGACAATCATAATAATTACGCCATGAGCATTTTAGTAGAGGTACTCTAACAATTAGAATGATTATGCCATAAGTACCTTACATGAATTATCAATAGAGATACTACAAAATCATAGTGATTACACCTTTAGTATTTCATGCATGACTGATTGAGAAAATACTATTTTTCGTGATGATTGTATGTGTGTGACAATGACGTATCGTGAAATGAAATGACAGATGACATAACTTAACATGATGTGACATATATGTGTGGCAAAATGACATGACATGACAAGACGTGTAACAGATAAGTATGTACTTGGAATGTAATCATGGCATGGCATAATACAACATGTATATAAGCATAACAAACATGAATTATGGTTTCTTACCACCATATATACACAAGTAATCTGAGAGTAAATTAGAGGCCAACTTACAGTGATTGTAACATGATGTAAACTAGCGCAAAATAACTTGAACTGAAAGGAGATATTTCCAAAAGTTAGAAACTCATCAACAAACTTAGGAACATAAAATTACTGACTTATGGAAAAATGATCATTTCACCCTTCTACTTGTGGAAAAATGACCATTTTATCCATAAATTAAGAATTTTGCATCCTAACTTTAAAACTCACCAAAATTTACATTTCTCATATAAATTTTTTTCCAAAATCCAAATATCTTAGAAAAATTTAAAGCACATCAGAACTATAAGAACTAGGCTTAGGCCTAAACATTCTAGGGCTAGAAGCCTTGATTTTTGTTGCAATTCTAACCAACTTCAAACCTCTTACTCAAACCAATTTATGCAATATCTACAGATCACATCCTATGCTTTAAAATCATGCTAAGAACATAAAACATACACTTAAAAAAATCAAAAACTCCTCATGACAAGAAAAGTGTTAAAACATCAAATCTCAAACAACTCTTTGATGAAATTGGACTATTTCCTTTCCAATAAACTCCAAAGACTCTGAAAGTCCATAAATATACTCTTAACATGTTTAGAAGTCAATCCTAAGAAATAGCATGCTTGAACAAAAAAGTCAAAGACCACAAAAATCATAAAACATCAACCAAATTAATCGGTTCTAAACATGCTAACTCTAAAAACTGAGTACCACATGCTTTGATTTTAGATCAAACCACTAGATCCAATTTCTCATGAAATAAATCCTTAAAAAATAACATTATATACCTTATATTCAAGTTATAAACATGATCTAAGCATGAAACCTAAGATCACATGGCAAAAATTGCACCAAAACGCAAAACAAACTGTGAGCCTCAAGTTTATGTCCTAACCAAACCTTAGCATGCATAAAACTTCGTTTCACCATGATCAAAGCCATTATTCCACAAATATAACTTTCTAACATATAGATCAAATTCCTAAGATAAACATATGTGAATATCAAGACCATATGATCATGCTTCTATGACAAAATGTAAACACTTACTCAAAACATAAACTATTTTTACACCTCCAGTTCCTAACTTTCTCATATTATGCAAAACTCTTAGTTAAATCTCTTAATATGCAACAAATTTAAATCCAAATTTCATGTTAATATGTTAAATCTAGACCATAAAAACTTTGGACCAAGATCTTACCAAATACTTTATCAAACAATTCAACGATTCACACAATATCTAGATTGTCGCCTAGTATGACCTTTGCATGCTTAAATAGAATTTTCACTAATGAAATCTCCATGAAAGATTAAAAAAATTGAACCAATGGGAACTAGACTCAAATAATAACAACTTATATTAAGGTAGTTTTATGAGAATCTATTTACAAAGGCTTAGGAAAATCGAGCAAAAATAGCCAGAAAATTTGACTGAAGACTCTCTCCCAGGTCCTTTTTAGAAAAAGGATTGCAAATGCAAGTTCTAATGTGTGGGAGGCAAGGAACAACTTATAAAATAAGTAGGACTAACATGGGTGGCTGAATGCCTTCTAGATGGGAGGTTGGGAGCCAAAGATTGGGGGACAAAGGCCTACAAAGCAGCTGTTGGCAGCAGAAATGTTCTGGCTGAGTGGATGGCTATGATCTTGTAGCCTTTATGGCTTCCATCAAAGGACTGTTGAGGGCTGAAATGAGTGGTGGCATTAGCCCCTTTCTAGGCCTTGGGAGGGGGAAGAAACTTCCTCAAGAAGCCTCCCTCGGTAGTGACTTTCGGTGGGCCTAAGATGGGCCTTGCTGATAGGCTCAATTTTGAGGATTCTTCACTTTGGGTTTTCTGTTAAGTTCAAGCCCAAATACAATTTTTCTTGTCTCAATAAAATTACCAAGGAATAAAAGAATAAATAAGGGTGTAATGACATGAATTTAAATGGTTAGTAGCATGTGGAAGTGATTTAATTAAGTGATTATAAACTAAGTTAAAACTGACTAACACTTAGGATTTGGGGTAACCATTTGGGATTTGGGAAACCATTTAGGATTTTTATTTTCACCAAGGTTTTAGGGTTTCAATTGGATCTCAAATATTTAAGTTTTTACTAGGGCTAAAAACCTCTTTGGTTTGGCACAAAAATGAATGATTGGATGGAAAAGTGTTTGGTTTAACTGGCAAGATCACAATGCTTGATTTTCCTTCATTTCATTCACATTTTCATCTCAAGGTTCCTCTTGTTGCCAAGTGTCTAAATAAAACTTCTTTACACTGATTTGGACAATCCACACTGTGATTTTAAAACAACTAGACTGAGTGCTAACTGGTGTTACTATTCACTTTAAAAATGACAAAAATAACTTTACACCATAAAATCCTAAACAATCCTAAGAAACTAATAATGCAATTCATTTCACATATTTTGACTCTTAAGTGCCTCAATTAAATCAAAACGTATTTTCAAATAACTATCATCGGGAAAACGAAAATTGTACTATTGCGCCGTAAAATCTTAAATATTCATCTGAGACTAATGTTGTAAACCTTTTCTTAATCCTAAACTCCTAAGCACCTCAAATAAATAAAATCACATTTCTGTCACCAAAGTGGGTAAGATACTAACTAAGCTAACAGAGTAAAACCTACACGATTTCTCGATTCATGAGACATTTTCGGAGTTTTCATGATGTTGCTAAAGCCTAAAGAAATTCATCCACTGAATTTCTGGTGGGCTGTTACAAAGCGTGAACTGAAATGAGATATTTCTAAGGTTAGAATATCTCACTAAATACTTAGAAATATAAAAATTATTGACTTATGGCTAAAATTTCAAACGTACCCCTATACTTGTGAAAAATTATAATTTTACCCCTAAAATAAGAATTTTGCTTACTAACTCCAAATCTTACCAAAATTTACATTCTTCATTTAAATTTTATCCTAAATCCAAATATCAAATCAAAAAATATAAAACAAAATACAACTAGGAGAACTACTCATTGGCTGATTTATGTTACAAAGACATGATTTTTGTTGCAGGTGAAGAAATTATTTTTGTGCAATTTCACCTACCATCAAACTAACGTGCTTGAACCGATTTTTGCAACACTCAAAAATCATATTCTAGGTTCTAAAATCATGCTAGAACATTAACGTACATATTTCATAAAAATCTTAAGCTCATCAAATAAACAAAAATGCCAAAACACCAAGTTTAGGTCAAATATAACCAATCCTTGATGTTCTTGGTCTAGCACTTTCCAAATCAACTCCAAGAACTCTAAAAATTCATAAATACTCTCATAACATGCTTATAATTCAAACCTAGGTGCTATCATGCTTGACTAATGAACCAAAAATCACAAAACATTTCACAAAACAATCTGCTTGCACTAAAACACCAAAACCTGGCATGCTTTGGACTTAAAACAAAATCACTATATCCTTATTTTCATGCAATAAATCTTCAAAAGTACAATTATATACATCACATTCAAGTTCTAACTAGATCTAAGATTTAAACCTAGCATCACATGGCAAAAGTTTCATCAAAGCACAATACTAACCCGAGAGCCTCTAGTTTGAGTCCTAAACAAATGTTTGCATGTACAAATCCTTCCAATAAAGATCTAAACCATAACTCCTCAAAAATAAAATCTTAACACATAAATAAAAACCTCAAGAACCACAAATATGAAGATCAAAGCTATTAGATCAAGTTTCTAGAACCAAACATCACAACTACTCCTAAGCACAAATTGTTATGAGACATCCAGTTTCAACCTCTAGGAAATCATGCAAAACTCTTTTATTTAAACTCTTTTATATAAACATGCTTTGAATCAACTCATAACTTATATATGAACATGTTATCACTTTAACATATCAAGATCTACTCATCACTTCAACAAAAACTTCACAAAACTAGCAAAGTTTCATGCAAACATCAAAGTTGTCACCACCAAGACGTTTGTATCATCAAACCCAAATTTCACCAATCAAATATCCATGAACAATTCCCCAACACATATTCACATAAACTAAACTCAATATAGGACAAAATACAAGAAGATTGAGTCTAAGAAATAATCATAAGGACCTGGAATGAGGCAAGCAAAACTATCTCATAGTCTCACTCTATTTGCTGTAGGAAAGTAAGGGAAATTTGTACAGGTGAGGTAGGAAATGAAGAGGACGTGAGGGAGTATATGACGGGCTGACTTAGTGCCTAAGTTAAGCCACTTTTATAGGAGGTTGGCAGGCAAAAAGTTGGTGAAACGGTGGGCTAGAAAGCCCATGGTTTTCTGCTGCAAAGCTGAATTGATAGGTGGTGGTTTTGTAACCTTTTCTATTTCCATCAAGTCACTATTTGGGCTAGCAAATGAGTAGCATGCCAGCCACATCCTTGTCCTTGGGAGGAGGAAGAAACTTCCTCGAGAAGCTTGGCTTGATGGTGGTTTTCGGTGTGTCAAAGATGGTCCTAATAGAGTGGGCTTTAATTTGGGGTATAGAAATAGTTTCATTTAGAGTTTTAGATGGATCAAGTCCAAATCAAAAATTTCTTGGCCTAGAGTAATTACCAAGATGTAAAGAGTGGTTAATGGTGTATGAGTGTATAACTGAGTATGAGGAAGTGATTTAATCAAGTGATGAAACACTTCATCAAAATCGGCCACTCTGGGTTTGCAAAACAAGTTTAGAGTTTCGGCCAACACATGAGATTTTAGGGTTTCGGTTGAATTCTAATGGTTTGGGGTTTCATTAGAATTGAAACCATCTTTTGGTTGGTCAAAATAGTGTTTGACTTAGGTGGGATGATCACATAGCTTGATTTATCATTCATTCCATCATAGTTACATTCTCCATGTGACAAGTGTCCTATTACTATTATAATGAATGGCTGGAATTGTGTTATGTGTCCAATCAAAAAATAATCCTAGTGATTCTAAGTGGATTTGGACATTCTATATAACGATTTGACAATCATTTGAACCGATTGCCACGTGGCACTATCCCAAGTGTTACTATCCACGCTAGAAATTGTAAAATTTATTATTATACCATTAAATCCTAAATAATCACACGAGTCTAATGGTTCAATTTTTTTTTTCCAAATTATAATCCTAAGTGCCTTAATTAAATAAAAGGCACTCTAGGTTAATATTCATCTAGAAAACAGGAAATGTAACATTGTACCGTAAAATCCTAAATATCCATTCAAGGTTAATGGTATAACTCGTTTCGCCAACTTATACTCCTAAGTGACTTAAATAAATAGAAAGGCAACTTTGTCATCATAGTGGGTCGGGATTTGACTATGCTGACAGATTAAAACCTAATCGGTTACTTGATTCGTGAAGTCTTTTTGAGATTTCTTACCTTACTTATGATGTGTTTTTAGACTCATTTACATAAAACTTGTGCATTTATATTCATTGTCCTTATCTCTCATTCTTAGTGCTATTATGGGTTTTCACTTATTGAGGTTTCGTTGAAATCTCACCATGGTAGTTCTACTATAGTTTCGTTCATCACAACCGTAGACTTTGATGCATATATATCCCAGGAAAGTTAACCCAAAGAAAAATGACTAATCCAACCTGAGGAATAGCGATGTGGACTTGTCCCCATTAAGTTTAATAATTTTGTAAATTCGAATATGTCTATTATACTTAGGTCATGGACAATTTATGGTGTTGTATATTTTAATATGGGCGATGAACTAATGTTGGTGTGTAACAATATTTGGGATGAAGGAAGAATAACTTATGGATATTTTCATTGAAGAATGAGTATTGTACAATTTCTCTAGTACTACTAGTGTTAGTCTCTAACTAATACCCTTTAAATATTCCACTGCAGTTTTTGATACTCATGTTCCTGGCATATGAGTCCACAAGATTCCCACAAACGTAGGGGATGAAGCTGTCCTACTTGCATCCTCGGCACCACGTTTCCTAGTAACAAATGGTTGGGGAACCGGGGGCACCACAATAGCCAAAGGTGAAATCAGAATCTTCAAGATTCGCTAACTCTCACGGGATCAATAATGGGGACCGACCAGTGAGGACAAGTGAAATACAAGTAAAGGCATTTCATGTACAATTTAGGATTAATTCATGTTATTTATGTATGTAACTATGAGTATGCATGTTTTCTTAGAAACCCTATGTTTATATTATATTTACTATAAGATGTATATCTTACTGAGTATTCGACTTATTTTTATATTTTTATGTTTTAACCACCACATATAAGAATCTTTATAAGAATGGAGCTTCATGATAGGACTTGGCCCAGGGAGGCGAGACAAAGACCTAGATCATGTGCATAGCTTTTAAGTCATGATTTTTATAGTACAAGATTTGAGAAAACCTTAATAAATGCTTCTGCAAACTCTCTTTTAACTTTATAAAATACGTTTTATTTTATGATAGGGAATCGTTTGTAACTTTGGCACTTCGCTAAGAAGAAATGATTTTTTAAAAAGCAAGGTTAATAACATTCCAGTTCTCCTAGATTTTCTAAAAATAACGTTTGTTCTTAACCATAAGGGGACTGGATGTTATAGACTCGTTTCTCGAGGGAAAGATTATGTGTCTCTCATAGTAATCATGTAATGTTGGAATTCTCCGATTTTATTTTCGGGCAAGATCTTATGGACATTCCATTAATTGGAGGTACTTCCATATGGTCCAACAATCTGAGATTAGGAACGACATTATTCAGATGTAATTAAAAAAAGACTAACGAGGTTATGCTCATATCATTTCCCAATTATTTTAGCATTCAAGGGGGCTAAAGTTACTTCAAGTTTGAGAATATGTAGCTTAAATCTAAAGATCCGTTTGGCAACACAACTATTCTTAAATATTATCAGATATTCTCATAAATTTCCTTCTTAAATATCACTCAAACACAAAATACTTTCAATTCTAAATCTTCAACTTTTTTGTCTGATCATTACAATTTTTCGAAACTCTCAAACAAAATACAAAAAAACTATTTTTTCAAATTTTAAAGTAAAAATTATATTCAAACAAATTTTTAAGTTTATAATATTTTTATTCTACTTTTTCTATCTCTTTTCTCAAGATCTAATAAAACATTCTAATTCAAATAATTTGCTACTATGCACATATTCTAGGTATCTAAATGGGCGATAGAGCGAGACAATGGAGGTCTTTTTGAGACTTTCAAGATACTTCAATTTCGTAATGGCTTGCAAGCTAAAGGCTTTGAAGAATAAATTGAAGTGATGGAATAAAAAAGTGGCTTTGGAAAAACCCGTAGCCTTAAAGATACATTTGCAGAGTTATTTGAGACCACACAAGCGAAGGAAGCTTTAATAACTGAACTCTTGGATTTTCCTCAACTCCTCTCAAAGGAATGATTTTTTTTTTTAACAAACATGGAGCTCAAGCCTCCTTATTATTAATCATCCTCTCTTATGGCAGAGGAGAAAAAAACCATGGTAACAAATCAAGACATTCAACTCCACAAAGTACCAACAAACCAATAACCAATGAAGTGAAAAGGAGAAAAAAAAAACCCCATCCAAGAAACTAATATCATTTTCTAGAATGACGAATATAAGGAAAAACCCTCCTCTCTAATCTAATAATTCCTCTGATAAAAGAAGGAAGATCCGAAACTACATACCAAGCCCCAATAATCCCTTGAGCACCAAGCTTGGCTAATCCATCTGCCACTGCATTCGTCTCTCTGAAAGTGTGAGAATAGGAAACATTGAACTCATCTAAACGTTGTAGAATTTCCTCCCAAAAATCTTCCATATACCAAAGCCCGCATCTTTTCTTCTTCAGCTTGTGAATAACAAGCATAGAATCTAGCTCAATTTCTACATTTGTCAAACCCAAACTACCAATGAGCCGAAGACCATGCAATAAACCCATTACTTCTGCATAGTTGTTCGAGACCATGCAATCAAACGAATGAATTTCGTAATATCCCCTTCTTGCCCCTCCCACTGCTTTCTGCTTCTCCCTCGGCTAGAGCGAAGTCCAATCAATTCATGCTTATACTCGACTTGTTTGCTTAGTTTTGCGCTTCTACTTGCTAGTAGCTCTCATCTTGAATTTTGTTGCATCCTTCTTTTCAGGTTGTCTAGGACACGTCTGAAGAGGAGGCGGGCGCCCTCTAAGTTTACCACCCCACCCACTAATGGACTATGAGGGGGGCGAGCGAACGGGAACCGACCGAGAACCCGAACCGCTTGACTGACTGACCCCTTCATACTCGATTCATTAGGGTTGGGGATGGATGGAACCAATCAGAAGTGGATTAACTAGAGATCAGCCATTTACATTTAACTTAACCCAGCCGTCCTTAGGAGGCTGCCATTTTACCTTAGAAAGACCCGATGTACATGATGAAGGGATAGAAAGATTCAAGCTTCAGAGTACCTCTTCGTCTCGCCTACTGAATTGCCTATCCTCTTTCAATTTAATAGCAGCCAAGGAAAGTCAAAATCAAATAGAACACCATACTGTCTGAACATATTCAACTACCCTCTCCATTCTTGCCCTACACTTGTGCCACCAACATAGACGCCATGTTAAGATCGATGGCAACACCAAGCAATTGTCCACTACAAGATGAATTCTTTGCTCTTCTATGCCAACATGCAACTCTATCCTTCTAGGATCTACTCGCGATTCTCGGCACTCCAAGTAACATAGAGCAAACACTCCATAATTCGTCTGCAAATTCGCCTATTGCAAATACGTGATCAAGATCTTAATAGGAATGAACTGAACAACAATCACATCGGGACACTAATGGAATACCAATCCTCCTAACTCGATCATCTAGTGGGAGACATTCATGCATTGTTTTCCACATAGTTACGGAAATTTTCTTTGAAAGGGTCGGATTCCAAACCGAAACACAAACCCCTTCGATCTTATACAATTCCAAGCACTATGTGTAGAGAAATTCCCATCAGAATTCGGTAGCCAGATTAATAAATCTTTACATGATTTAACCCTTCCAAGTTGTTCAATGATTTCCTCTATTTTTTCATGCCCCACGAGCAGATTAATAAATCAACATTCCAACCCATAGCAGACTTACAATCCTTTAGCTTCAAAGTCGGCAAATCTGCAACATGTTGCTGATTACATAAAGGCTCACACCCAAGCCAGCAATCATGCCAAAATGAAACATTTCCATCTTTAATTTGCCTTTTCGAATTCACATGTACTAACGAGACACTCTTGAAAAGCATTTTCCAAAACTTAGACCCTTTTTGAGGAGCAACTAGTGAAAGAAAAAAAGTCGCCCATAAAGACAAGCCTTAAAGTAAATTCCATGCTAGCTTCATATGCAAGACATCTATACCTAATGCAAATTCCGCAAACCCAAATGACCTCCAGAAACAGGCTTGCAAATTTTTTCCCAAGAACACCATTTTCTCTTATTTTTTCCATCCCTTACTCCCAAAAAAAAAATTACTCATAATTTTTTAAATTTTGTGAATGACTCATTGGGGAGTCTACATAATAGAGAAACAATGCACTAGTATACTTTGCAAAACATGCTTTAATAAGAGAAGTCAAGCCCCATTAGATAAAAGTCTCGCTTTCCATCCTTCCAACTAATCACGAATTTTACTAACCATGTCCTCAAAATGAGCTCTCAACAGCCGACCAGAAACAATTGGTACACCCAAATAATTGAACAGAAACCTTCATTCCATAAAACCCGTTACCTGAAGCAACATACGCCTTCGAGTTGAAGTAATATGTTTAGAGAAAAAAATAGAGGACTTTCTCTTATTCACCACTTGACCTAACCACTCTTCATAAACTTTCAAAACATTAGTAATCGACCTCAAAGACGCCTTGCTCCCATTAGAAAAAAGTACAATATCATCAGCGTAAAAAAGATGAGAAATAATAGAAGTACCTCTTGGATGATAGAACGAAACAATTTTTCCTAATTCCACCTGATTTTTTTATCATTCTAGTAAAAATTTCTTCTACTAAAATAAACAAATAAGGTGACAATGGATCTCCTTGTCGTAGGCTTCTCCCTTCTTTAAAAAAAACCCTTAAGAATACCATTCATGACAACAGAAAACCATGTAGTAGTGATGCATTGTCGAATAAGCGAGCTAAAAAATTCTGAGAAGCCAAATGACCTCAAAACACATAGAAGAAATGCCCAGTCAACACTATTGTAAGCCTTTGCCATGTCAATCTTCATAACTACATTCCCACCATGAATTGGCCTATTAATAGCATGTATCATCTATTGTGTCAGACTGATGTTCTCAAAAATACTTCGGCTAGGGATGAATGCTCATTGTTCAAGAGAAATTATTTTGGTTAACAGTGGTGTAAGTCAATTAACCAAAATCTTAGAGCACATTTTATAAAACACCGAACATAAGCTTATCAGTCTAAATTTATCAAAGCTTGCTGGATTTGCCACTCTTTAAATCAGAACCAAGTAAGAAGCAGTATTAAAATGGGGGAGAGCGATACCTCTAAAAAAATCAGCCACTGCCACAACAACATCAGAACCAACAATATGACAACAGGACCGATAAAAACCCGAGCCAAACCCGTCAGGACCTAGGCTACTGTCTACTAGGATAGACATCAAGGCCTCATAAACCTCATGCGACGTCGGAATACTACATAAAGCCTCATTATCAACCTGTTGAATCACCTCCTACACCAGACCCTCCAAATTCGGTTCTACACGAGATGCACCAGCTTCCAAATTTTTTTTAAAATATTGAACCGCTCCCTCATGAGTCTGTTCTAGAGAGGAGAGAATTGAACCATCTTCAAGCTGCATTTCCTTCACTCCTTTATAATTTCAGCGACTGACAGCACGAAAGAACATCACATATGCTTCATCCTTTTGTATCCAGATTGCTTAGCTTGTTGTGCCAATCTTTGCTCTCCTTTGTCAAGCCGAACTGAAAGCTCAACTTGAGATACAACAAGGTTAGTTTCGACATTTTCTGAAAAAGCAGTTTGCAAACTTTCCTCTAATACTCTTATCCGATCTTCAAGTTTCGCAATATGCTTCTCAGTCCTGCCAAAAACCTGTTTATTCCATAATCTAAGAGCCACCTTCAAAGCTTTGAGTTTCCTCACCAAATTGTTGAGCTTAGAACCCCTTTCTATGTCGTTCCAACCTTGAGAAACACAATGAAAAAATTGGTCATGATAAACCGACATCTACTGGAATTTGAAGGAAGGAAACCCGTTCAGATCCAACTTTGCATCCAATGAAAACTGCATTGGTGCATGGTCCGAAGAAGTCCTATTGAGGTACTTCATATAAGCATTAGGAAAAGCATCTAAAGGTACATCATTAAGAAAAACACGGTCCAAACATGCCCAGCTTCTAGAGAGACCTACATGCCCATTACACCAAGAGAGAGGCTGACAAGAAAACCACATCTCTAACAAACCACAAGCATCCACCCAGTTATTAAAATCATCCATTGCTGCAACAAGTCTCAGACGTCCCCCTTGCCTCTCATTATCCTGCCTTACTATATTAAAATCCCCCGAAACAAACCAAGGAATATTATTAGAGTTCAAAGCTGACAAAGAACTCAAAAGTCATCTTCTATAGATATAATAATAGCACTTAGCATAAACAAAAGTGA
The DNA here is from genome assembly GCF_004785595.1 of Juglans microcarpa x Juglans regia. Lineage (NCBI taxonomy): Eukaryota > Viridiplantae > Streptophyta > Magnoliopsida > Fagales > Juglandaceae > Juglans > Juglans microcarpa x Juglans regia. Next base: position 11,992,465 of record NC_054595.1, on the reverse strand, counting down.
CTAAAATCTCTTTCAAATTATATTTGAGTTGAACCGATAAGAACTGATCCCCCATGTAAACCATTGTGAGTTCTGTATCTTGGGACCAAAAAATCCATAGCTTCCCTCCAACACTAATATTCAAGTCACAAAACTCAAAATTCAATCGATCTCGCCATAACAATAAACAACTTGATCCGCCATTGGTTCCGCAATAACTAGGACTTTCGGTCGTAACTTTGATACCAACTTCTTAAGATGTCTAGACGAGGTCCCACTACCCTGAGTGTTCCAAAAAAAAAATCATCATAAATTAAGAAGAGAGGGCTTTCTTTTAACCCTCAGTGATCCCCTTAGCTTAGTACCTTTATTCTGCAAAGTAGACTCATGATGAACATCAGAATTAGATAAAACTGACTTTCCCTTAGCCAAAAGCTCCAGCACATCATCCGATTCAGAATCTGAACAAGTATGAACCTCAAAAGCCTCATCTCTTCTAGGTTCCATGCCAACATAAACTGAATTCCCCCTATCCCTCTCAATTAATTCTACAATTGTACCATGATCTTGACCACAAGAAAAATCAGCCAAAAATCAATGTCAGAGAAAACCTCCCCCGAAAATTCATCCAGATGAGTGCCTGCATCATGGTCTAGAGGAATGATGCCTAGTGCATTCTCTTCATGATGCACAGTCACACATCAATGACCCACCACTTTGATAGCCATCCCCTCATCAGCACAAAGAATTTCCTACTCCAAAAAATTCTTAACAATCAAAGTCATTTTTTCTGGTTCCGCAGAGTTTGAGGCTATATTATTATTCTGTGTCTCCAGGACCATCAATCGATCCTCCTGTGTACCATCCTATTCTAATGAATTTTCAGGTTCCTTCAACTGACTAGTCTCCCCATCGTAAATACCCACAACAGATTGATCAACAATTTTTTCTTTCTGCACCCAAAGCTGATTTGGTTTCATGTTTTCTTTCCCCACTTTCTAGGTATTCTCCCTACGCTTAGCTTCCCATTTGCACGTTATGGCATTTTGCCCTTGCACATAGCAACGTAAGAAGTATGCCAGTAAAGTCTTGAACTCTTAATACCTGATAGAAACTCTGAGGCTTTTGAGGAGTGCCAATCCATAAAGCTTTCAATGGATTTTTTGAAACATCCATTTCAACACACACTCTCGCACCATCCGTGCACGTAGCACATTGAGTAGGGTTATCTCACTTAAAAAATCGGCCAATCGGGGCAATATTGATGCTATGCAAGAAAGACTCATGGTAAAAATTCAGAGGCAACCCCGGCAGCAAGATCCAAACAGGAACACAAACTGGTTCTTGGTCCTCTTGAAAATCCGAAGTTCAGTGAAACACACGATATTGAATCCCATCAATCTCACAAGACTCCCGAGCAAACGCTTTGACAAAATCCTCCTCTGATGTTAGGCAGATAAAAACATTTTGAGGCCTAGAAACCATTGGTTGTTTAGTCAACCCCCACCATGTTCTAATGAAAGAAAGAATAAAATCCAATGAAGGCCTTGGACGTAAAAACTTCAGAACCAAAGAGAATCGAAACGACAATGCAGACCTCTCGATTTCATCTTTAGAGAAAACAATGCAGACCTTTCCCTCCAAGGTATTATGAGATCAAAACAGGACCAGTACTTCAGGCAGAGGTTGAGGAGAGTCCTGAACCATGTCAGCAAAGGTTCTAGAGTGAAAGGCCGGCACCGAATTGGCCTGGGGCCATTGGCGGCAGCCATGCAGAAACTCTAAGTCACCCATGATCCAAAATTCCAAATAGGGGAAAAAAAAAAACTCGCATTGGCAATGGCTAAAATTTAGCTAGAATGATAGATTTTGGGCATAACATGGACTTGTAATTAGTCCACATTGGACTAGCTATCTTAAAGTCTAAATAATAATAAAATATTATATATTTTAATAATATATAATTTTTTATAAATATTTTACAAATACACTTCATATATTAATTAATAACTTTATTAATAAATAAAATTATTATTTTTCAACTATTTTTTCCCTCAACTTAATTGTTCAATAAATATATTTTGTCAACCATTCACCCAACAATCACATATACAAACATACCAACATTTCTTCTATCCAACATTTACATTTGGAATTGTGGTTGAAGCCAACAAACATGCCAACAACTTATTATACCAACCAATCACCATTTACAATTCTTGAATGAACTAATTTGTAGCCAACCCTTATTCTTTTACCAATTTTTTTAGTTGTAACTAGTAGTTGATGATCAAACCCTATATATAGAACCATTCTCTAACTACACTCATCAAAAACGAAACTTCTTTCCTCCAATTCTTCTAGTTTTCTCCCTCAATTTGCTATGGATCCCTCTTCAAATTTTGATGATGATTATTCTGATCATAAGTTGGATATGATGCAAACAATTGCAATGATATCTGAGGGAACATCCTCTACACCTTGTTGTACTCCTCAACGTCGTAGGTTCATCAGACGTGATTCATTCGAAGGTCATCAACGCCTTTGGAATGATTACTTTGCTGAAATACCAATATATCCACCATATCTTTTTAGGAGGAGGTTTCGAATGAGTCGTGATCTTTTTTTACGCATACATGATATAGTAGTCTCCCGCGCTGATTATTTTGTCCAAAAGAGAGATGCTAGTGGGAGGTTTGGATTGTCTTCCCTTCAAAAGATGACTGCGGCAATTAGGATGCTAGCATATGGGGTCACCGCAGATCTAATGGACGAGTACATAAGAATCGGAGAAAGCACCGCACGACAAAGCATGAAAAAATTTGTTAAGGCAATTGTCTCAATTTTTGGAGGTGAGTATTTGAGATCTCCAAACAGCAGTGATATAGTGAGGTTACTAGATGCCGGACAAAGACGTGGATTCCCAAGTATGTTGGGTAGCATTGATTGTATGCATTGGAAATGGAAGAATTGTCCTACTGCATGGAAATGTATGTATTTTGGTCACATGAATGAACCTACTATTATTTTAGAAGCTGTTGCATCTTATGATCTTTGGATATGACATGCTTTTTTTTGTTTGCCTGGGTCGCATAACGATATCAACATACTTGATCGATCTTCTATTTTTGTTGTGTTGGCTGAAGGTCGTGCTCCTCCGTGCAATTATACAATCAATGGTCATGAATATACAATGTGATATTATCTTGCAGATGGTATAAATCCTTCGTGGGCAATATTAGTGAAAACAATTTCATCTCCTCAGGGAAATAAGAAAAAACATTTTGCTGCTTGCCAAGAGTCTACAAGGAAAGATGTGGAGCGTGCATTCGGAGTACTCCAATGTAGATTTGCAATTGTGCGTGGACTTGCGAGGTTTTTTCATCCTGAAGTACTAAAAGACATTATATACGCATGCATTATCTTACATAATATAATCTTTGAAGAAGAGCGGCATCTATATCTCGGGGCTGAGCAATTCATTTATGAACAAACGGAAGAGACTCGAAATGAGCCAATTTCGCGCGATAATATACTTGAATTCATAGAGTTCATTGCATAACATCATCGAATTAGAGATAGAGGCACTCATAGTCAACTCCAGACCGACCTTATCGATCATTTATGGAATATTCATGGTCGTACGTAATTTGGATTTCTATTTTTAATTTTTAATTTAGAATTTAGAATTCATGTAATTTTTAATTCTGCATTCAAATTTAAGTAAAGCTATGACATTAAATTTCTAATTTGTCATGTTGTAATTCCATAGTTTTACATGGTCACCATAGCACTAATATCTTGAAATAGCAATTACAAATAGCACTAACATCCATAGTTGTAAATCACAAATATTCTTCAGTTTTTACAATCCTGAAGTCCCTACTATCTGTTTCCAAAACAGTCTAGTAATTACCCCAAAACAGATCACAAATGAGCCAAAATAGTCCACAAATGAGCCAAAACAGTCCATAAATTATCCCAAAATAGTCCACAAATTATCTCAAAATAGATCACAAATAGCGAAAACAGTCTACAAATTATCCCAAAACAGTTCAGAAATTGCCAAAGCAGTCCACTAATTACCCCAAAACAGTTCACAAATTGCTAAAACAATTCACAAATTATCCAAAACAAATCACAAATACCCAAAACAATCCACAAATTATCCCAAAACAGTCCATAAATGAACCAAAACAATCCACAAATTACCCCAAAACAGTTTACAAATTGCCAAAACAGTCCATTAATTATCCCAAAACAATTCACAAATTGTCAAAACAGTCCACAAATTATCCCAAAACAGATCATAAATACCTCATATCAGTTCACAAATATCCAAAACAGTCCACAAATTATCCCAAAACAATTCAGAAATTGCCAAAGTAGTCCACTAATTACCCCAAAACAGTTCACAAATTGCTAAAACAGTCAACAAATTATCCAAAACAGATCACAAATACACAAAACAGTCCATAAATTATCCCAAAACAATCAACAAATGAGCCAAAACAGTCCACAAATTATCCCAAAAACAGTTCATAAATTGCCAATACAATCCACTAATTACTCCATATCAGATTACAAGTAGCCAATACAGTCCACTAATTACTCCATATCATATCACAAGTAGCCAAAACAGTTCACTAGTTACCCCATATCAGATCACTAACAGTCCATTAATTTAGTTGCTACACAGCCACATGTTTATCCAGCCCACATGTGGCTGGGCAGCCACTAAAATTTCAATAAAAATTATTCACTAACAACATTAGACGTTAGACATCTCCATAAGGTGTCGAAGGAGATGTAGATGTACCTCCGAAATGGGATTTCCATTCCTCAAAAATCTTGAGTTGAGTATAGCCGAAATATTGCTGCTACATGGCATTCATGCCACTTAGATCTAGCATCATCATCTTTGCCTCAAACTTCCTTTTCTTTAGGTCAAATATTGCTGATTTTTCTATTTCTGCCTTCAACACAGAATTTCTATGCTCTTGCATGGATGTTACTCTATCCTCGGTCATTTTAGCTAAGGCAATCTTGATCTCACTATTGTTACCTTCCATCGACTTCTGCTTCCTCTCCCTTTCTTTCTCAGCTTTTTTGCCTGGAGGTCTCTCAATGAGAACCTCCACGTCCTCCTCGGCTATGTCAACAACAACTTCACCAAACACTTTTTCTGGTGACCTTCTCTTTTTACCAACGGTGGAGATGTGTTGCTGCCATTTTGGTTGGTGTCTAAGAAGACACCAACAGTGCTCCATTGTGAAATTAAACCCTACCATCTCTTTGTACAACATCTTTGCCTTCTCAATCTACAAAGGTGAAGAAATATTTGTTAGTTAATAAGTAAGTCTATCAAAAATTGCATGAATGGTGGAAGATGGTACATACCTTGTCTTGCTCCGTTGCACCACTAGGGTGCAATGACTCTACGTGTGCTAGAAATGCACACAAAATTTATTTGTCCATTTTTGAATCGTAGACTACCGATCATCAAAGAACCTTCATAACAGTTGGCAATGTTTGATTTTTTATATTCATGATAAAATGTGGTAATTCTTCCAACATTTGACTGGACTTTTGATCAGTACCCCTTATCGCATCGATGCTAATGTGGAGCCAAGCTGAGACAAGGAGGTTATCCTCTTCAACAGTGAAAGATGCACCTCTTTGAACTTTTTTTGAAAGAAACCTCTGTTCATCGTCGTTAGGGGTTGCTTAGACAACAATATTACCATGTTGCATTAGGGCTCTATTACAACCTCCTCCTCCACTTTGCAATAGAGTAGTGAAGAAGAGGTCATTATCAAAACGTGTGTCCATCCTTGAAAAATATTAAATTTTCAAGAAGTCAGAGAAGTTGGCCAATATTCAAGTCGAATATTAAATTCTCAGCATCATATTATTGTATTATATAGTATCTCATCATGGAATATTGTAGTATCTTAGCATCATGAAATATCTTAGCATCATATTGCATAAACAAAGGAAATTGAATAATGAAAACCAAATGAATAAGAAGTACAAGGGTTATTTTGTAATCTGAAAATTTTAAAACAGCAAAAATCCATTCAATGGAGTATCTATCTTGTCCATATATATGATAATGGACTAAAAACTAGCAAGGTCTGCACCATTAATGACATTATTAAAGAATAAGCAAAGACATATTCCATAATGGAGTTTGTAGGAGTTGGACAAGACTGTATATAGATGAAGCAAATGTATCTTCTTTTCAGTTGGGTTGTTATACTTATCACTGCATTTTCAACAAGTAACTGAAATTATTCTTCTCTCCCTCTTCTATTTTCAGAGCATGCGCATAGAAGAGGGAGAGAAGAATGTGAACAAATACCAATAACAATTTCTAGGTAGATTGAAAAGAAATGGAAAAAATAAGCACAAAAACTCAACTTGGCTGAACACTAGGTAGTTTCAATCTTTTTCACTTTCTTGGGTTTTCTTAAAAATCAATCACAAGATTATCTTAACAAACTAAATGGCTTTCCTCGTTTGAGTTCCTATTTTTCTATCCCACAATTGTAAATACCAACAAAAATCAAAAGTACCCCAAAACAATCCACTAATTACAAAAAAAATCCACTAATTACAAAAATAGTCCACTGACATAACACAAAAACAGTAGCAATTTTCTGGAGAAACCAAACCAATATAATGATTTACAAATTCATAACACAAAAAGCAAGTGGTTCCATCAAAATTTATCCTACAAAGTACAATATATAGCATGTGCCTAGCCATAACATCATACTCTTCAAACTATACTTTTCTTGAAAAACATATGCTAAAGAATCTAAATTAGCTGAGGAAGAGTACCATACATAGCATCATATTTTATTATCTATGCGCACACACTCTTCAAACTATTGCCTCACACACTCTTAAGACTATTGTGGGTGCCTGCTGCCTTTTATTAGACTTAACAAATCAGTGTGATTTTCTAGTTACCTTTAGTTAGTTAGAGTTAGTCAGCTCTTAATGTTGTATTAATAATTTAATACACCTTCATACGTACAGACCATATGTTGCAATAATATCTTCTAACTTCAGCACATTCTCATTTGTTTCTCTGTTTTTCATTTGTTGAGTTACCGATTGTTTTGTGATTTGCCAAACCCCTTGCATTTGATAGCACCACAAGTGAGGTCTTGGATTATATGGTGGTTAATTTCTGTGTTTTGAAGTTATATGAATAATCTTGTTTTTCATTT